>NW_003852424.1:11292565-11402879 GCF_000181295.1 Otolemur garnettii | reverse complement strand
AACTGGGTACAGCCATTATGGAAAACAGTATGCAGTTTTTGGCCGAGGCTGGGCTTGAACCCACCACCTCCAGCGTATGGGGTTAGTGCCCTACTCCTTTGAGCCAGAGGCACTGCCTGTGTATTTTTAATGTTCTTAAGTTTATTGCCCATTGCTTTCTATAAAGTTAGAATTATTCATACTCATAATAACATATTTATTTACTTAACTGCTGCAAACATTGTATTATCATAGTTTTAAGTGATTTCTAGTTTGTAACATCTTTCCCCCCATTTCTTTTATTACTAGTGACATCTATACATAAAACATCTCTTTATTAGTCTTTAATATTTTCTCTTCTCCCTCTATTTTTGATAAATTGAAACTTTGGGCTCCTTCACTACTATCTCTTCATATCTTCCTCCCCTGAGTACCCTGGTAACTGTGGTTCTATTCTCTATGAGTTTAATTATTTTAGATTCCACTTACCAGTGAGATCTTTTATATTTCTTTGTTTGTGTGAATTTTATTTTTATCTCCTTTATCATATTTTACTTTTTAATCTTTTTTATTAGTTTTTAAGAGCTAATTCTACATTCATGTAATTTGCCTTTCTCTTATTTCTCTCTGTTTTTTTTTTCACATGATTTTATTTTATCAATTATTATTTTTTGGTGTCTAAAAATTTTCATTTTTATATATTTATATTTATTAGCACTTCTTTTGTGGTTTCTTCTATTGCTTTTTTTTTTTCAGAAACTATTTTTTCCCATCCAGGGACAGCTTTAAGATATTTATTTGCATTTTCTTCTAATTACTTTTACACTTAGTTCTTTAGTATAACGGGAATTTATTTTGATGTGCATTGTACTAAAGTTCTGTTTTGTTTTACAAGTAGTTTCACAATTTTTTTTTTTTTTTTTGATGTCGGGAGGGCTGACACAGCTGATGACTACAGCCAGCCCCTTAGTTTCACAGTTTTACAACCTCTTTTACTTATTAATAAAAGCTTTTCATATTGCCTTGTAGTGCACACTTTACCTATTAATAACTTGTTTATTTATGGACTATTCCTTCAATTTTTCAGTAGACTGTCTCTTTTTTTGTGCCACTGGTGTGCTTATTAAATGACCACAGTTTTATAAGGTAATTTAGTGATGGTGAAGCTAAGTGAATACTGTATATTCTTTTCCACACAGAAGTGCTATTTCTTAACTATTTCTAGAGGAACTTTAGACTCCTTTTAGCAAATATTCAGATTAAGTGGACTTTTGATTTAGATTATGTGAATAATCTTAAGCCTTACTTTTATAAAATACTAACATGTTAGAAAAATTAAGCCTTCCCAATGAAGAAACATTATTTACTCAAATCTTTATCCCCAATTTTGTAGTTTCTTTTATAGAGAGTCTTTACATATTTTTAAGGTTTTTTTTTTTTTTTTTTTAGGTAGCTGATATTTTTTGCTTACTTTTGTTAATGCAATTTTACTTCCATTTTGTCTTTTAAATTACTGCTGGCATAGAGGAAATCTGATTTTTTTTCACATTTTCACATTTTTTACATTGCATATGGCTGCTCACTGAAGTCTAATAAATGATAAAAGCTTTTAAATTGATTCTCTAGTGTTTGTTGGGCTATAATTAGATTTCAAATCTGGCTATTTTTTAGCTTGTTGCCGTTTTATTAATTGCTTCTGAGCTGTATATCTGAACCTCTTTTATTCTTTTAAACTGTGGTGGAGGGCAGGGGTTGAGGGAGGGTCTTTAATAAAGTCCTCGCCTAGAGGGGGAGGTTAGAAAAAAGTCTACAAGGAAGATTTAAATGTTGTCAAGATGAACAGACTGAGTTCATTCCAGGCACAAGAAACATGAGCAAAGAAATAAAAGTGTGAGAAAGCCAGCCTTGGTGAGGGGATTGTGAATTGTGTGGGATGGTTGGCTGGAGGGTGCACTGATCAAATTCCCGTTCCTTAGGGTATACTGTCCTTCTCTAACTTGTTTCTCCTTTTTTTTTGGTCCACCTTCCTACCATTTCTTAGCATAGTATCTACAAATAGGCATGCTGTATTTTTTGCCGTTCAGACTGTCTTTATGGCTCCCATTCGGGTCACAAACTTGTGCTCACACTTCACTGTCCTCCTCAATAGTTTTCTAGGCCCCCAACACTAGATGAAGTAATGATTAGTATTATGGTAACACAATTTTCTGTCTCTTTAGGCTATCTGTCTCCACTCGTAACCAGAGTGCAAAAACTGAGTCTTACTTATCTTTCCATCTTGCAGCATCCAGCCAATGTCTGGCACACCAAAGGCAGACTTTAATTGAATTGGGACTTCTATCATTAGGAAAGATATTGCAGTTGCCTATTACATGCACAAGACATTTCTTTCCTAGATTTAGTTGTCCTGATTCAAATCCACTATTTTATCTTACTTTTTGTTATTCTTCTCTAGCCTTTTTATCAGATTCATGATGTTTTTGGTGTTACCCTCTGCTCTTTGGATGTTGACTTCTGAACTATTGGGTCTCGCCTGATAGAAGGAGCCAGAACAAATTTTTCTTACTTTTCTAACATCAGAGATACAAAACTGATGGATTAAGAAGGAAGGGCAAATAGGAAACTCCAATGAAGCGTCTACCCTCAGCAAGAAGGGCAACTGATCATATAGTACAGGAAACATATTTGTTTGTTTTAAACTTTATCTTTTACCATAGAGGCTAGCTTTGTTTAGGTAACAGAAGTGAAGGGCCACATGTTAAAAAAGAGAGAAAACGGTATTTTATTGAGGATTTCTTTAGCAAGAAAAGTTTCTAGTCAGCTACTCCTGACATACCACATTCTGCTATGTACATGTATAATGTGCACCCACATGTTTGGTCCAAACTCTCAGGATAAAAAAAATCTTTTATTTTAATTTTTTTTTTTTTTTTTTTTGAGACAGAGCCTCAAGCTGTCCCCCTGGGTAGAGTGCCATGGCATTACAGCTCACAGCAACCTCCAACTCCTGGGCTCAAGCGAGTCTACTGCCTCAGCCTCCCAAGCAGCTGGGACCACAGGCGCCCACCACAACGCCCGGCTATTTTTTGGTTGCAGCCGTCATTGTTGTTTGGCGGGTCCGGGCTGGGAATTCGAACCCGCCACGTTAGGTGTACGTGGCTGGCCTTAGCCGGTTGAGCTATAGGCGCCGAGCCCATTTTAATTTTTTAATTCAAGTTTTTCTTTCTTTATAGGTAGGTGCTTTTTGGATCTTATAAAAGAACTTTAGAATTTATTTGTTAACAGAGTTATACTTTTAATGCATAAGTATAAATAAAAAAATTAAAACATTGAGATAGATCTAGAATTCTTACTACCCATGTGTAATGGACATCCTTATTTTTCCCTCAAAAATTTGGGCAAAAAAAGTGTATTGTATACAGCAAAATATAGTAGTTGCCTTAAATATTGCATTACGAGGTCTACAGACTTTGGGAAGAGTGGAGAAATTGAATGGTCTAGCAGTAGCCACATTTTTTAAAAAAGATAATCATTAGCATTCTAGGTGTGTCTAAATAAGACAATGCAGATTGGTTTAAAATAGATAAATTAAATCAAATGATTGTCATCACCAACTATGCCAAGGAACAGTTGGGCTAGATACTGGATTGAGTCTGACATCTGTTTTGGAGTTCAACCAGAGGAATCTGGCTTGACCCTCGTGTTGGTTAATTCTTCCTCTTGGAAGGCGAGGCAGGCTGGAAAGGTTGCTCGCTGGCTCCGTGGACTGCCATGGGAGATGGATGGAACGAGGTTGTAACATGAGGTGACCAAAGACAGATGGAACTGCAGAAGCTGATTGCAGAATCATGCCCATGGGAGAGGACTAAGGGATAAACCAGAGAAGCGAATCTGTAGTTATACCCAAGGCATAGGGCAGGGACAGAGCCAGGGTGAGTGGTATGGTGCAGGCAAGGCACAGGGGACTGGGGCCTCTGGGCTCAGAGTCCTTACCTCCCTCCTGGTGACCACATACAAGTTCAGGCTTTGGATAGAAAGATGCTGCTTGGTGTCTGGGCAGACTGATGGGAATGTTCCTAATCTTCTCCAGGCCTTTAATGAAGACATTAAATCATGTTGACCTCACAGACCCACTCCATGGGGCATTATGCTATTTAAACAAGATGACAGGCCCTTCAGCTCACTGCACTTTGGATGAGTGTTTACTCAGCTGCTTAACATTAAATTAAGTGAGAAAAATAAAAGGAGGCGAGAAGAAAGTAATGAGGAATCAATTTCTTACCTGTTTCTACTCAATTTTATCAAGCGTAGACACTTGCGTTTCACTACTGAAGGCTGGTTATTGGCCACAGATTTGAAAAATAAGGGTGGGTTGTCCTAAGATCATAGCAAAAGTATGAGCTGTTAACCCGACAGAGAAGAGAGAGAAAAGCTATAAAAAGAAGACACATGTTCCCACAAAGCACCCCAGGGATGTGGGTAAGAAACAAGCAGTTGGAGACTTCAAAGGCTGTGATGACATTACTCCATGACTTCATAGGCCATTTATTAATAACAGTGAAACTTGTTAACATTTACTAAGTGCTTATTTCATGCCAGCTACTCTTTCAAGTACTTTGCACATGTAGACTCGGTTAATCATCATAAGATCCCCAAGAGCTAGTTATTATTATTCCATCCTACAGGTTAGGAAGCTGAGGCGCAGGGAGGTTAAGAAACTTGCTCAAAGTTACACAGCTGTGAAGGGACAGAGCCAGAATTAGCATCTGTACTAAAATGTTTTCACATATTCTTTTATTTAAATATCGTATAAGAAAGATGGTATTATTATCTTCGTTTTATATATTTGGAATTCAGTGTTCAAAGAGGTAATATAAATTGAGGTCACATGCTAAGTCAAATGAAGGAGCCCAGAGTCAAAATGCATCTGTGTCACCACTTGATGTGGCTGACGTGGAAGGACATGCTGTTGTTTCTGTAGTATTCTGGAAACAAATATATAGCTCAAATGGAAGCCTGGGCGACAATCAAAACAAGTCTGCACCGAAGGACCTTCGGCAAAATGACCGGAATGGACTCTTCAGAAGTGTCAGTGTCACGAATGGCAAACAGAGCTGGGGAATTCTCTAGATCAAAAGAGACTAGAGACTGTAGAGACACACCACTAGTTGAAATGTCGATTTTGTACTGAGCCTAGATTAAGATGCTTCATCTAGAAAGGACAACTTTGGGACATCTGGGGAGATTTGAATACCAACAATTTGTTAGACGGTAGTATTATGATAGTGTGAGGTTCCCCAAAGTACAACAGCTGTCTTGTAATTTTAAAAAGGAATGTTCTTGTTCTTTAAAGAAACCTGCTGAAGTATTTAAGAGTGAAGTATCAACGATGTCCCTAACTACTTCTGAAATGGTTTAGCGAATAATAAAAATGATGATAAAGTGTGTGTGTGTCTATACTTCTACATGTGTCTACATGTGTGTCTATATGTATTTACATATATATCTAGGTAGTCATCTATCTATAAACACACACACATATATTTGTGGGGAGAGAGAGGGAGACCTAAAAATCATCACATTTAGTTGAAAGGTATTAGTGTTTGTTGTACTATTTTTGCATGTTTTTTGTGGGTTTGGTTTTTGGACATTATAAATGTTGGAGGTAAATGTCTGTGTCTATCTGACTCCCTAATCCCATTTTTAACCTTTACTGTCTGCCAAAGTCCATACTGATGATCTAGCATTGGGTGGAAAGATGGCCTGTTATTACCTCTACCTATAAAGACAACACTTCATATGCATGCATTTACTATGTATTCAATCTGCAAGTATTTTACTGAGCACTTACTATATATGAGGCATACCTCTGTGTCTTGAAGATAAAGGGTGATGAAACAAAGTCCCTGCCTGATCTTGCGGATATGGGAAAACTGGTGTAAAAGAGAGAAAATAAATAGCTAAATGAGCTATTCTAAGCTGTATCAGTTTAGCCAGAGATAAAATAAGACATCGCTTATGATGATGGTGAAGAAGGTAGGTGTGGCCAGGGAGGGCCTCTCTGAAGAGGAGACTGTTGGGCTGAAACTCAAATGAGATGAGGGAGCAAGTCAGAGGCAGATGTGGTGCATGGGGGTAACCCAGGGAGTGAGTGCAGCCCCACAATGCACCGTTCCAGGAGCCACTCCCACTACTTCACAGCTCTTTTAATCTCACTTTAACCTGATCCAATTTTTGTCTTATTTTGTTTTTATTTTTCAAACTGTGCAATGCACTTTCACAAGGTTCTCTTAAAAGAGCCTAAAATGACATTTTTCCTTAAGGTACAATCTCTTGCTTTTTAGAAAATGTAGGCAAGGAAATGTCTACCGTTGAAAGACATTCAGGTGCAAAAAATGTCACATTTCTTTTCTTTTGAAAACTAAATCTAACAGATTCTTTCCTTATACTCCAAATGTGAAGAGAAATGTAGTTCTAGTCAGCTTCCCCAGGTTTGCTGTAATCTGCTGAATGCTCGAGGATTCACACAGCCCAGGCCCCTGGGCAAGTGCCCCTGCTGGAATGCCCTCTCTTTGGACCTCTCCTCCTGCCTGCCCTGTGTGTTGATGTGGAAGAGCATCTATACACTAAATGGGAAAGTTATACTGTTACAAACAAACATGCCTCCCAACCCATTCAGTCAGTTTTGTCTGTGTGTAATAATCACTGTGTGCGCTGGTTAGATTTTTATGTCCCCAAAGCAACCACTCATTTCAGTTTTGAACTTTGCTTTTGACACACTACTTTCAAGATTATATAAATAGGCCTTGCATGGTGGCTCACATTTGTAATCCCAGCACTCTGGGTGGTTGAGGCAGGTGATCACTTGAGCTTAGGAGTAGCAAGAGTGAGACTCCATTGCTATTAAAAATAGAAACAAATTGTCCAGGCATTGTGGTGGGCACCTGCAGTCCCAGCTACACTGGAGGCTAAGGTAGGAGAATCACTTGAACCCAGGCATTTGCTGTGAACTATGACAATGCCATAGTTCTCAACCCAGGGTGACAGAGTAAGAATAGGTCTCAAAAAAAAAAAAAAAAAAAAAGAAAAAGAAAAGAAAAGAAAAGAAAAAGAAAAGAAAAGAAACAAGATTATATAAATAATAACGTACTCATTTTCTCAGACTTTTTATTATTTTATTACAATTAAACCTTAAATTTATCTGAAACGGATGTTGTTACATGACAAGAGACATGAATCAATTTTTTTTTATTTTACTTTTTTAAAAAGCTCTAAAATGTGTTGAAAGAAATGGGATTTTTATGGTTTTGCTTGAATGGTCATGAATAATAAAATCTTATAGGTATGAGGATAATTTGTGGTAAGATTGTTTATTTATTTATTTATTTATTTTGAGACAGTGTCTCATTCAGTCATCCTGCATAGAGTACCATGGCAACACAGCTCACAGCAACCTCAAACTCTTGGGTTCAAGCGATCCTCTTATCTCAGCCACCCAAGTAGCTGGGGCCACAGGCACATGCCACAATGCCCAGCTAGTTTTCCTGCTTGTAGAGATGGGGTCTTGTTTTTCTCAGGCTGGTCTCCAGCTCCTGAGTTTAGGCAATCCACCAGGCTCTGCCTTCCAGAGTGCTGGGAATGCAGGCATGAGCCATCTTGCCAGGCCAGGATAACTTATGTTTAAGGACTTTGAAGGCCTTTTCAAGGAAATAAATCATGAGTCCTATTGTCATAAGTGAACCATAAACACAATACAAAAAGTTTTGCATTTTATGAAAAGAAAACAATACTGTCAACTCACTAAGTAACATATTTTGCCATATATAACAAGCACTTTTTTGCCCAAAGTTTGAGGGAAAAATAAGGATGTGCATTATATGTGGGCTGCCACCTCACCCTCCTGCATGGATCTGTTATCTGCATGGGTTTCCAGTCCTAGAGGATCTGGGATCTGGTGGAAAGCAGGTCACAATGGCCTCCACTGAGCACTGCAATTAGGGGAGGGGGCAGGGATGGGGCTGCCAAGGCAGGCTATGTTCTTACTAAGGGGTCTAGGGGACCCAAGGACCCACCTGGCTGCTCAGAAGCCCAGCAGCATCAGAAGCTCCCTCTCCACTGGCCACACACATAGCCATTTCCGGGAGCCACAGCCCTCTGCATGATGGGGAGAGAAGGGACCCTGGGAGAGAGGGAAGGATCAGCCTTCACAGGGCAGGTGGCTGCGGGAGGTCAGTGTGATCTGCATGTTTACCAGGGGAGTGTTAGCCCTCCCAGATGTGTCTCTCTTGGCTGAGAGCCGGCCACTTACTTGAGGGGTGTTTTCCTGAGAGTTTGTGCCAAAAACGTGGGTGTGCATTATACAAAGGAGTGCATTTTACACACACATGGCCAAACAGATAATCAGTGACACCATCGACAATTAGTAGAAGACTTAACTTTCTTTTATTCTCTTTTGCCATTGAGAACCTTTTCAAGACCACCTGGCTTATTCCTAACAAAATACCATGAACTAGATAGCTTAATAGTCACAGAAATTTATTTGGAACAGGAATAGTTCTGGAGGCAGGAGAGTTCAGGATCAAGGTGCTGGAAAAATTCAGTATCTGGAGAGAGTCTGCTGTTTGGTTCATAGACTAACTTCTTGCTATGTCCTTACTTGGTGGAAGGAGCAAGGCAGCTCTCTGAAGCCCCCATTATAAGGGCACTAATCTCACTTATGAGGGCTCCACCCTAATGACCCAGTCACCTCCTAAAGGCTCCAATTCTTAATACCATTGTAATGGGGATTAAGTTCTAACACAGGAATGTGGCAGAGACACAGACATTCAGACCATAGCACCTCTTTGCAAATGTAATGAGGCGCTTATAATCTTTTTAAATCCATTTTTAGATACCATTTTATTTATTTATTTATTTCAATTTTTATTAAATCATAGCTGTGTACATTAAAGCAGTCATGGGGTACAGTGTGCTGCTTTTATATATAATTTGAAATATTTTCATCAAACTGGTTAACATAGATACCATTTTAGATACAGGGTAAGGGATACTATTTTGTGTGTCTTTTCCTATATCCAATATTTTACCTTTATTTAAAAATTATTTTACTTATTCTTTTTAAACATTTTTTAAATTAAATCATAATTGTGTACATCAATGCATTTATGGGGTACAATGTGCTAATTTGGTATATAATGAGGAAAGCTTCCGTCAAACTTGTTAACATAACCATCACCTCACTTACTTATTTGTTGTGGTAAAACATTTAATATTGTCATACACATTGCACGGAGGTCAAGATAAAATGTAAACAATGACAAATTATAAACAGCTTATCTCACCACCATTCAGAGAAACATGATGCTTTTCTTTTCTTTTTTTTTAAGTCATATACACATCAATCATGAATACATTTATGCATATGTGGGGTATAATGTGTTGATTTTTTTATACAATCTGACGTGCTTACATCAAACCAATCAACATAGCTTTTGCCTCATTTACTTGATTATTGTGTTAAGACATTTATGTTCTACACTTGACAGATTTGACTTGTATGCTTGCAGTATGCTCTATAGGTGTGGTCCTGCCTTTTACCCCTCCCTTCCCATTCCATTTCTCTCCTTCATCCTGGGCTATAGTTGTGTTCTATCTTTCATAAGAAAGTGTGAGTAAATATAAGTTGGTTTCACAGAAGTACTGAGCACATTGGATACTACATGATGCTTTTCATTTTTGCTTGTGCCCTTCTACTCTTTTTTCTGTATAGTTATATTCACAGTTATACAAAAACCTGATTATGTTTTATATACTTTTTGGTAATCTTTCATTTAACCTAACTCAATAATACGTCGTGACATCTTTCCATGTTATTAGATGTGATTTTCCTATAATACATTCCAGTGCATTTTAATTCCATAACTTAGAATGACTTGTGACTTTTATATACTCAAACTGCAATTCCCATTAATGTGTAAAAAGTACACAGAATTAAAATCACATATACTAGAGTTTTGCATAATGAGAATTCTCAGTAGGGGAGGAAGTATTATGATAATGGAAATTAGTAGATTCTAAGTAGATAAGGAGACATTGTTAATGTGTAAGCACTGCCTGTTGAGAAAATTGCCCAATGGTTTCTCTATACACAAATGGAAAGTGTGCGGGTGTATGCAGGTGTGCATTTGTGTGTGTTTTTGTAAATAAATTGCCCCTTAAGAAACCTGTGTTCTAGCTGGGCACCCGTAGCACAGTGGTTATGGCTCTGGGCACATACATCAAGGATGGCAGGTTTGAACCCAGCCCGGGCCAGCTAAAACAACAATGACAACTGCAACAAAAAATAGCCAGGCATTATGGTGGGTGCCTGTAGTCCCAGCTAATTGGAAGACTGAGGCAAGAGAATCACTAAAGCCCAACAAGTTGGAGGTTGCTGTGAGCTGTGATGTTACAGCACTCTACTGAAGGTGACATAGTAAGACTCTGTCTTAAATAATAATAATAAAAAAAAACCTGTGTCCAAGTATGGCCCCAATTCTCCATGAAAGAAAAAATAAAAAAGCAAATCAGGAAAATTGAAGAAGAACAATAGAAATTGTTTGATTTGGAAAATAAAACCCCTTAAAATACAAACCAAAGGAAGTTTATGAGTTATGAGATTGATGGGATTATTTAGGAATTCCTAAAAAGCTTATATTTCACATGAACATAGATAAAATAATGCATGACTTAAGGTGCATAAGTGAGAGTTCACTTAGGGTTAAGAAGGCACTCTTGAATTATTCACCTAAATACATAGAATTTAGCATCTAGGATCTCTAACTGGAAATTTAAAAAACTAAAATGTACAAATAGGAATCATACAAATCAGGGGAGGCTAGACAGCAATCTGCTGAAATTTCTTTCATTTATAAAATTTACATATTTACTTAAGAAAATTTAAGAACATTTGAACACAAAAAAATGAAAGTACCCATTGATACAGATGCTTTTTAGATAATACAAAAGTTTTCCTGTGAAGAATCCCATAGCACATACTGATGTGCGAAACTCCATTAGTTTTTTTTTTTTTTTTTCATTTAGCAGTTAGGTATGCCATAAGAATTTCTTTCACCATTAAACACTTTTACAGAATCAGTTTTAAATGGCTGTGTAGTATTCCAGGGCAGCTGTGCCCTACTTTTCTCCAGTCCCTGGGTGTAGCACATAAGCATCAACCTTGGCTGTCGGTGACGCCTGTGCAGTGGTTTGAGAGGATGTTTGTGTTGGGGGTTGGGAGCCTGTAAGAAGGATACTGCCTCTTTAACCCACTCTGGGTGTGGTTACCAGAGAGTGTGCTTTCTGCAAGCTCCCAGTTGCATTCCCAGCACACATTTCACATTCCCTTTGAAAACAATTACAGGTAGAAGAGCTCAACCTTCCATCTCCATCGTTCTGGCTTCAGAGAAACTGATGAGGCTTCCAGGAAACCAAGTGGCTATCAAGATGAGTTTCCCTTCTGAACCAAACCTATACTACCTGGGCATGGATTTATTTATTTATTTTTGAGATGTAATCTCATTCTGTCTCCTGGGCTCAGATGATCCTTCTGCCCCAGTCTCCCAAGTACTGGGCGACAGGTGCACGCCACCATGCCCTACTCACATAAGCACTCGTTCTGCATTTTCTCAGATTTGAGTCTTTGCAAAGTCATTTGTTTGCCTCTGTGGTCTCTGTCCTTAATAATACATTTGTTTTTATTAAGAATTTACATATTCAAATTTGACATTAATCACCCACTTTCTGACTAAGGCATGCTACTTTCAGGGTAAAGGTCAAAGAAGACAGTTTGATAGTTGAGAAATCATTACCTAAGTCTCCACCAGTTCTCTATGAGTTTGTTTGTTTTTTTTTACTTTTACATATGCATGTGTTTATTAGGTTTCTACTTTTTGCCTTCAGAGAATTAAAAAGGCTTATAATTTCGCAACAATAACAATGTTTAAGATAAGGACTAGAAACAAAAACCTCATAAAGAATGAACGAAGATAAATACATTCAGAAAAGAAATCAGACGATTGCTGCAATGAAGTATTAAGCAATAATAATAATAGTAATGCAAAGAAAGTAACATTCACATTGTCAAATAAGAGTATGACGATTATAGAATAGCTCATTCTGAGGTTCAGTATGAAGTCATCAATTAAGTTCTTCTTATTATTTTTTCCCAAAGTCTCAAAAAAATAGACAACTAATATTTATAAATAAAAATAAAAGATAATTTCAAAAAGCAGATCTTGCCAATTCTTATAGACAATAGAAAAAGAAGAAATACTTCAAAATCATTCTGCTTAATCTGGATACACCTAATATTAAAATTAGAAAAAAAATTATTATAAAGGGGAAATTACAAACATAATTCACTTTTAAATGAGGATGCAGTATCCTGTATCCTAAACAACATATTAACAGGTTGAAGTAAAAATTAATGTTTAAGTAATGTACTTTAGTCAAAATTGAATCCAATTTGTGTGAGAATTAGTCCCTATTTTCTTTTTTATTCTTTTCCTTACCCTCACCCCCTCCCTCCTTCTCTGTCTGCTCTCCCTTCCCCCATGCCCCACCATGTCATTAATTGTCCTCATATCAAAGTTGAATACACAGGATTCCTGTGATGCTTCACTAAGGATAATGTGTTCCACCTCCATCCAGATTAGTACAAATGCTGCAAAATCTCCATTTTTTTTAAATGCTGAATAACATTCCTTGGTATACATATACCACAGCTTTCCAATCCATTCCTGGGTTGAAGGGCATATAAGGTTTGATAGTACCTACCGTTCATTGCTAGAATTCTGTGGCAGAGCTGGGTTAGGAAAAGTCCTGTACTTTCTGAAGTCAGGTATAGAATTCAGGCATCCCTCTCTGCTTTATCAAAATAGATGCATTTCTCTATAGAACAAGAAAATGTTCCACTTATCCAGCTTAATGATGCATTGGTTTTTTTGATGTCCATAGGACCTTGATAGCAAATTCAATATGTAAATGAGAATCCCATATGACTTTTTCAGGCATTGCATATAGGATGGTGACCTTGGTGTAGAATAAAAGTAATGTCTGAGGCTTAAGAAGGCAGCCTGGGTCACACAAATGCCTGACAGAGATCGATATCTACAGGCAAAGCAATCGGAGGTTTTATTTATTTTTTTAAAATTTATATCTACTTCTCATTGCCCAGGTATAAAAAGACCACCAGGAATGGAAAAGTAGTTAAATAACTTAGTCTAAGCATAGAAAAATGGCTAATGCAGGATATATTTAGCCTAGATATGACAAGGTGTTGTGTGCCAGGCACCCGGGATATTCCAGGGCATCTAGTAGCAAAGATACATTGATCAGAATTGAATTTGAATGTGTAAGTCAGGATTCAAAATGCCAACATTTTAGCACTTTTAGGTGGTCTGATTCCTCTCTGGAGTTCAACTTTCTTATTTTCTCCAGAAGGGGCTGGAGGTAGATCAGGTAGCGTGAAAGGGCTGATAACAAAAATCTACAAAGAACTCAAACAAATCAGCAAGAAAGAACCAAACAACCCTCTTAAAAAGTGGGCAAAAGACATGAACAGAAGGTTTTCAAAAAGAAGCTAGACTAATAGCCAATAAATAAATGAAAAAATGTTCAATGTCTCTAATTATCAGAGAAATGCAAATCAAAACCTTGATGAAGTATCACCTAGTCCCACTGAAAATGACATTAATAAAAAAAAAATCCCCCAAACAACAGATGCTGGAGTAGATGCAGAGAGAAAGGGGCACTTATGCACTGTTGGGGGGACTGCAAATTAATATAACCTCAATGGGAAGTTGTACAGAGATACCTCAAAGAGTGGACCTACTATTTGATCCAGCAATCCCACTATGAGTATTCACACAAAGAAAAAATGTGCTTTCATTTTTGGGGGGACTTGAATGCTTATTGCAGCACAATTCACAATCACAAAGACATGGAACCCGCCCAAGTGCCCATCAACACATGAGTGGACTAATAAAATGTATGTGGTATACGTATACCATGGTGTACTACTCAGCCATTAAAAATGGTGATACCTTTTGTAACAACCTGAATGGAACTGCAGGCCATTCTTTTATGTGAAGTATTACATGAATGGAAAAACATCACATGTGCTCCCTATTAAGTTAAATTAGAATTAATTTATCAATACTTGACTGCACGTATGGAAGTAAAACTCAATGGAAACCAAGCAGGTGGGAGGGGGGCAGAGGGGATAGATAGATAAATTCATACCCAACAGGTACGATGCACACTGTCTTGGTGGTGGGCACTATTATAACTTGGACTCAACTTATACAAAAGTATTGCATGTAATCAAAACATTTGTACCCATGTAGTATCCTGAAATTTAAAAACAAAAAACAAAAAAGAATCCTAGAACTTCTGGTTTCCCTGGCGCATTCAAAATGCGGCTGTTGTCAGGGTGACTATTATTTCACTCACATTCCCCGGACCTGCTTCCCTTCTCTCCTCCCCCTGCATAGTTCTTGAGCTATGCAGTACTCCCAGTAGATTCCACCACAGAAGGTTTAGGCTACTTTTTCATTCAAGGGGGAGAAGCCGTGGGGCCGAAAAAGGAGTTGAGGAGGATGTTCCTTGCCTCCCATCACTGATGTGCTCATAGCGCGCTCACACCAATACCCAGATGTGTTTATGCACAAGCCTGGACACCTGCATGGACGCAGGCACACAGGCATGCTATCTAAGCACAAACACAGATAAACAAATCAACTCTCAAATCCCCAGGGCGATGCAACCATGCACGCACACACACACACACACACACACTACACTCGCAACCGACTGCGTGTAAACACAGTTTTGCAATGTGTTCTATGCCCCCAAATGCTCCTGTCCACGTGTCTTTCGGTATCCCCAAGGTTGGCAAGGTGCAGTAATGCCAGAGCAGTGACTGAGGAATCCTTCAGGCATTGGAAGGAGCCCCCCCACCCTTCACCGACAAGGTGGCTGCTTATTGTTCTGTGTTGGTGGTGGTTGCTCTTGCTTTAAAGGAGGCAGTGTATCTCCTTCCGGGATCGGGATCCCTGTCTGAGTGGTATGTGATGTTCCTCAGCCACATCTGTCCTCATCTCAGAAGACAAACAAGGAGCCTGGGGCCCTGTCATCCTTCTTTCCTTTATGGCAGGAGGGAACCACTTTCACCAGGGCCTCCTGGCTTTCTAGCTGTCACCCTGCTGAAGTAAGACTTCGGAATTTTCTCTTTCAGCGAGGTCAAGCAGCTTCAAAATTTCAAAGACCTGCTCCCAATAATTTCACTTTTGAAAATGCTTCCCATTCCAAGGCTGGTCACAACCTGGGATGAGATGGAGAAATAACACTCATCTGCAGGAGAGTGGTGAGGCCACTTGTGGGGGCCGCGGTCCTTGCCTGTTCTGGGACGGGCCTGTCTAGAGGCCCAGTCAATGTTTTCACAGCTGGGGATGGGAGAGCTGCTCCCCAAGCTCCTTGCACACAGTTGGCCTGCGCCCCAGCAGCTGTGCACGCCCAGGCATGACCCCAGTCCCCGTGGGGGAGTTGGGGGAGTCCTGGGCAGTGTGCCTTGACCGGAACTGACCAGCCTGGCCAGAGCGGCTGCATCTCACGCTTCTGACCCACTTTGCGAGTGTGACTCTTAAATGGTTCTCACATGGCTTCCCTCGCCTTCTATTAACTCCCCAGGCAGCAGCGACAACCTTATTAACTGCAAATGGCTTCTTGTGGAAGTGTTCCATTTCTAATTTTAATAATCAGCATTTAATAAAAACAAAGAGGAGGAAAATACAGGTGGAAAAAACAGACTGCTTTGCCCCTTTCTCATTCATCACCCTGGCAGGTGGCTGCGCCAATACCAGCAGCCACAGCATAGTAGAGAGCCCCGTGCCAGAGGTACACAGGCACGTGCACACACATGCATTCTTGCTCACACATGCACACAGGCACTTGCATGTATACACGCGTGCACACAGGCACTCCCAGTCACACATGTGTGCACACACTAGCACAGAGGCACTTGAGCTCACATACATGTGTACACACCTGTTCCTGGAACTGTACTTTATTCACCACCTGGTCAAATTCAGGCTTAGAACTTCCTCTTCCCTCCATCCCCTGCACACCTCTCTGTCCCCAATCTAACATCTATGATGACTTCCACAGTCCAGAATGGTATGAGTAGCTGGTGTCTCTCCGTGCCGAGAGGAGAAGGGGGCTGCTGGCTTTGGTGATGTGTCTTCTCTCTTACTTCTGCTTTTCCATCAGGACAGTCATCTGTAAGACAAATGGCCCCCTCCTGCCAAGACTGTGAGGAGTAGAGTTTAAATGTAGTTAATTAAATTTACTCAAAAAGATCAACTCTCCAGATTAGGAGCTGGGTTTATTGCCACTAAAAATACACAGGGCAGGGCAGGACAGGATGGGAGAGCGGGGAGAGGGGAGGGGGGTGGGGGTGGAATGGGACTTAGGGCTTTGGATCCTTGGACACTGGGCTGATATTTAAAGACCTTTTACATTGTGAAAGATCTCAGGGAACAGCTGACATCTCCTGGGGACCAGGGGAGGTTTTTATGATAACAAACAATCCCAGTTCAAGGGTGAAGGGACTGTTCCCCTTTGGAGTTGCCAGAGCCTATAGGCAAAGAAGCTCTTTGTTTGAGGTGAGGGATGTGGGTCTTGGGTTTCTCCTGTGACCTCCTGTCCAGCATCCCTCACCCCTTCTCCTCCTCTACCTAAGAGCAAAATAACTCATAAGCCCAGAGCCTGTGCCCAGACAGCGGACTGCACAGGGCTGGGGGTGCTCTCTGGTCCAGTCTTTCCTAGTACATCCCACACCCTGCACTGCCCTCCTCCTCTGGGGGCTGAAAATCCCTGTGGGTAGAGTCAACTGGCCAAAGGTTGTGGGTGGCTTTTAGAATTCACTCAACCAGGCTCATCTGGGTGGAATGTGGGACCTGAGGGAGGGCTTCCTTATCAACTAGGGTTTGGATTCTGCCACTTCACACCTCAGTGCTCCTACACAGGCTGCTCTCCCACCGCGAGTCTCCTGGTCTTCCTGCAAAGCCCTACACAGGTGTCACTTCCTCCATCGTCTTAATCGACTCCCGAGGCAAAGCTGGTCTGTCTGTCCTCTGCTAATTCAGCCTGGACTCTCCTGTTGTTGGCTCGGCCTTCTTGCCCACCTCTCTACTAGCATGAGCTTCTAGAAGGCAGAATCCACGCACCTCTTCACTTTGTCTTCCACAGCACATCCTGATCCTAAGAGGAGCTCAAATGCTGGGCTGGGGACAGAGATGCCAAGGGCTTGGGAGTCTGGGGGGAGAGAGGGGCAGTGTCTGAGGCAAATCGTGTTTGCATGCTGGTGTAACACGGGCAGCCTGAAAGCAAGGAGCCCTGTGAGTCCAGCGCAGCGTCCATGACACTGACAAAGAGCTTGGCTTGAAAAATGTCTGTCACTCTCTTATCTTGAGCTTTGCCTTAGAAACCTAGAGTGAATAAAGTCAGTGCCTTTTAGATTAATTTACTCATCAAAATGTCATTTGCAAAAGCGATTTGCTAGCTGTGAGTCCCTCCAAGTTCCCTGGCTTTGAGCAGGAGGTCACTCTCTGCCAAACATAAACACGCAGGGATTCTGGTGTTCTGATTCACGGTGCCCCATCTGGGGAGCTCACAATTCCGGAGGCAGAGGTGGCTTCCTCTCCACAAACCCCAGGCTTCCAAGACTGCTGCTATCAAGGCACCCGCTTGTCATGCCCTCAAGGGCAGGCTGGGAGAGAAAAGAGGAGAGCAAAATAAACTTTGACAGGGAGAGAAAAGAACAAAAAGAAAAAAGAATCATTCCTATGGAGCAGATACACAGCACAGCAAAAAATTGTTTTTCAAGAGCCAGACATAAGCTCAAAAAGCCGTCATCTACCAGGATATTAATGTCGTTACTTTTTCATTTCTTATATTTAATAACCAAGGAAACACAGCAGTGTAATAAAGCCCCACCACAGAAAGGCCAGTGTGAGGCGAGGACGGGGAGGAGCAGGGCTGACTCACACAGGCTGCTGAGGGCCGTCTCCAGCCGTAGACATGCTCCCAAGGGCAGTGTCTGTTCAGCCACTGTTGGCCATTCTGCAAAAATGAGAAAAAGCAAGAACCAATCTCACCCCCTGCCCTAACTCAAGGCCAATTCCTTCAGCTTCCTGGGGAGAGTGTCAGATAATCAGAGCACGGCAGAACACAGCCTCTCTGCAAAGGCTGCCATGCTTCCCAGACCTGGAGAATGCACAAAATATGGTCAGGCTTCCTACTTACCCTGGATCAGCCACTCTGGGCAACCTCTGTGTGGGCTCTGGGCCTAGGAGCTATATTAAAATTAGGCCCCGGTCACCTGACTTCTTTGCTATAGACACATCACTCCCCATTTAGGGGAGATGCCTTCTGCGGGTTCCATCTTTGCATGGGGCATTGCTTATTCTCTCCATGTGCGCTTGTGTGTATATGTGTGTCCAGCATACAAAGGATATAAAGTGCTTTAGAGAACTCTGAAAGAGGAAACAGCAATCAATACACCTGTCCAAACAATTAGAAAGAGATATTTCCGAGTCTCTTAACCCTACCCGGCATGTATGAGATGCGTGCTGTCAGGCTGGCTGTCATTAAACAACTTCTAAATAATGCAAAGACAATCGGATATACAAATAAGCAATTCAACTTGGGTGATGGATTATTGGAATAATGCTCATGCACCCAAGGCATGACATTTCTGATCACATCGCCATTTCATTTCTCAGGCGATAATGATTTTTCCACTTCTACCCGTGGAAAGTGATCCCATGGCTGGAGGTTTGCAGCCTAGGCTAACACCCTTGGGTTCTATGTGGGATTGTTCATTTTGGTTGATTGTTCTTGGACACATGAAATAGATCTATCTTCCATGTTTCTTCTCTATGGCAATGGCACCAGAGGCATACAATACTCTCCTAAACAAATATAGAGCAAGTGTTTAGAAATCTTGACAGATGATATTAATATGATTTGGCTTTTCAACCTTCTCTCTCTACTAAATTTTTCAATGCTTGATGTCCTTGGAAAAGGCATACTGACATCTTTTTAGAGTTCTTACTATTTGTTGTTTTATTTCAAAAGGATGCTAATATAGTGCTTATATAGTATGGGAATGTCCATAGAATTATCACTGAGATGGTAATGAAACAAGCTGTTGCCTTTGCTGAAAGCAAAGAGTCTGATTTGAGTTCTATAAATCCCACACCTAACTCCTGCCTTTCAGCATCAGTGTCAATGCATGAAGCTTCCCTCTTGGTTAAATCTCATCTTATATACTTACGGTCTTTTGGAAGATGGTCTGGAAGAGACCTCCTTGCAGATGTGAGATGAGGATGTCCACAGGAGTAAGCTTATAACACAGCATGACACAGTATGTCTTTCTGTAGCTCAGAGAGTCTGGCATTTGTCCTTGGCAAGGGTCAACTGTTATGAATAAGAAGTGCTAACTGTCTAAGCTCTTGTTTTCCTGCCTCAGGAAGCAGAATTCTGTAGTACATTAGCTTTGAGGTAGAACTTCCCATGTGGCAAATGCACATTTGTCTACATTAGACCTTCATTACTCAAAATGTGGTCCCTAGGCCAGCAGCTTTGGCCTTGCCTCAGGGAACATTTCAGGCCACACCCCAGACTTACTGAACCAAATCTGCATGCTAATGAGGTCATTGGGTGACTCCTATACACATTAAACTTTGAAATGTGCTGCTCTAAAATCTATGAGAAGTGTAGTGGAAAAAGCTGGACCCTGAGGATACTGTTTTTTAGGGTGATGTTGCAGCTTGACCTGTGAAACTGAGAGTGAATTTGAAGCCTACTCTACATGATAGCTGAGAAACTACATTGATTAATATATGCAAAGGATCTGACCCAGAGCCTAGACCATCTTGGGCTGGGCCTTCAGTGATAGGTGGATTGTCTTTATCAAGTCTTTGACTTATGAAAACACATTTTCATCACCTACTCATTTGTAACTTTCTGTGCCTTTGGAATAGGTTAATGCTAATAAAGTAACTACAACTGAACTCAGTATATGAAGTGATAAGTAAATCTTAATTGTCTTTCTTCCCTTCTCTGAATGAAAGATGGCATGTGAAGGCTTAGAACAATGCCTAAAGACATAATAAATACAAGAATGTGATGACTAGGAATATTCTTAGTAGTTCAGGAATTAACTCCATAGCAGAGTCCCTTGATCAGCTCCACCCTTGATTCTGCAGCCTTTTTTTTTTTTTTTTCAGTTTTTTCACCAAGCAAGTCAAAGAAAGCCCAGGAAAGTTCCTATATCAAGACATCGCTCCCTAAGTGTTCTCCATACTTCTTTCTAAAAGGAACGTATTAATTTGCATTCCCACCAGCAGTGCAGAAGTGTTCCCTTTTCTCCACATCCATGCCAACATCTATAGCTTTGGGATTTTGTGATGTAGGCTACTCTTACTGGAGTTAGATGATATCTCAAAGTGGTTTTGATTTGCATTTCTCCGATGATTAAAGATGATCATTTTTTCATGTGTCTGTAGGCCTTGCGCCCGTCTTCTTCAGAGAAGCTTCTGTTCAAGTCTTTTGCCCACAATGAAATAAGATCACTTGTTCTTTCCTTATTAATAAGTTTGAGTTCTCTGTGGATTCTAGTTGTTAAAGCTTTGTCAGAAACATAACCTGAAAATATCTTCTACCATTCTGAGGGCTGTCTGCTGTTCAATCCTGCAATTCCTCTGCTAGGTAATTATCCAGAAGACCAAAAATCATTTTACAACAAAGATATTTGCACCAGAATGTTTACTGCAGCCCAATTTATAATTTACAAGTCATGGAATCAGCCCAAGTGCCCATCAACCCATGAATAGATAAACAAATTGTGGTATATGTATACCATGGAATATTATGCAGCCTTAAAAAAGATGGAGACTTTACCTCTTTTATGTTTACCTGGATAGAGCTGGAACATATTCTTCTTAGTAAATTATCTCAAGAAGAGGAAGAAAAAGTACTCATTACTACTATGAAACCAATATATAATCACCCACACTTTCATATGAAAGATAAAACACACTGGGTGACACCTGCAGCTCAAAGGAGTAGGGCGCTGGCCCCATATGCCAGAGGTGGCGGGTTCAAACCCAGCTCCAGGCAAAAACTGCCAAAAAAAGAAAAAAAGAGAGAAAGATAAAACACGACTATAGTCTAGAATGGAGGAGGGAAGAGGAGAGGGAGGGGAAGAGGGAGGTTGGGTAGAGGGAGGGTAATTGGTGGGTCCTCACCTATGGTGTATATTGCAAGGGTACATGTCAAATCTATTAAGAGTAGAGTATAAATGTCTTAACACAATAATTATGTAAGTGAGGTGAAGACTATGTTAACCAGTTTGATGTAAGTCCTCCAAATTATATATAAAATCGGCACGTTGTACCCCATAAATATATTAATGTACACAGTTATGATTTAATAAAAAAATTAAGAGGAAAAAATATTAAAATTTAGAGAACAACTACTTAAAAAAAAAAGACATCTCTCCAAATGGTGCACTGGAGAAACACCTGAACCTGGAAGTAGGGTGATAAAGATCTACTCCTTAATATGCTGATAACGCCACGTGTAATTGGACCTGGAGGTCACTGTCCATAGTGGGATGTTGTCAAGGCACTTTCTTTGCCTAAATCAGATTCTTCAAGGCTCAGTTAAGATACCACCTCCTTCAAAAAGACATACTGGACTCATGTTTTAGCTAATCTTGGTGTCCTTCCTCTGTGCTTTCAAGGCCCTGAGGAAAATCATTATTCCTGCCTCTCCTGCTGGACTAAGAAATCCCAGAGGGCCACACTATATTCATCTGTGGCCCCAGCAAGGAGATTGAACCACACAGCCATAGAAATGCAGTAGTTGGTTTGTCTCTTTTTTTCATCCCCAATCCCATTCCAGGCTGCAAATTGCTGTTCACTATCCTTGATAACATCTGAATTCCAGACATTTTAAACCATTTATTCCCACTTCTTTTTGTCACTGTATTAGAAACTAATGATGCCCCAGAGCAGAGAAGGTAGTATTCACTCACCCTGGCCTTCTCAGCCCCCTTCCTGATAAATCTCATGTCCTGCTTTGTGCAAATTCAGAGGATGAACTCTCCCAAACTCTCATGGTTATGCTTTGTTTTTCCTCCTAGCATCATCTGTTTTCTCACATGATCTACACCTCCAAAGAACACCCTCTCTCCCCTTTTCCATTTCCATTCCTCCTTTCCCCTAATACTTCAAACAAGAGACAAAATAAATAATACTAATACTCTTCTCAGGGTAAGTAGGATAAATAGAAGTGTAATCTTAACCCAAAGGAAGTCATCTATAACTAGGAATAAGCCATTGCACAGAATGTGAGATGCACGGAGCCCTGTGCAAGGACCCAGTGTGTTTCTGAGTTCTGCATGTATAGCAGCAAACAAGACAGGTATCATCCTTGACCTCATGGAACTTGTATTCATTCTGGTGGGGAAACAGCACAGTAAACCTGAAAACAGCAAGTAAACTTGATATATACATTGGAAGGTATCTGCAGGAAATAGGTGGGATGGAAAGCAGTTTGGGAGCCCCCTGTGAGGTGGTGAGGAGACACACCCTCTCAGCTGAGTCTAGAAGGGTAACATAGTAAGCCCAGTATGTGATGGTGGGGAAGAAGTGATGAGTCTTCTGAACAGAAATAAAAGAGTCAAAGGAAAAGGTCATGGTAAGTAAAAGGATCAGAACAGAGGTTGATCTGATCAAAGAGAGTAAAGGGTACATTCATGTGAAATGAATGCAATGGAATCAGTGGGAAGGGGCCAGATTATTCAAGGATTGGGAGACCATGGTTAAGGTTGTTTTATTCTGGGAATAATGGGAGCCCTTGAAGGGGGCAACATGATCTGATCTACATTTGTAAAGAATCACTGTCCTTCCTGCTGAGAACTGATGGTGGACTGGAGTGTAATTACATAGAAGGAGACACATCTGGGGCTCCTCAATGGTTCAAACCCTACAGAAATAGAACAACCTTGAATAGGCCTGTTCATAAGCCACCACGATAAAGACCATGGCTAACTTTGAGCACCTTGATAGAGCCTTGAAGGTCTGATCTTTGTTCTGCAAACTCCTGGGAACAGTGGAATTATTTTAGGAAGTCTTGAGATTGATATGTGTACCCATCTTTATTGACAGAGTAAGAAGTAACATGTCACATTCTGATATTATTTATAATTACTGTTTTTCAGTGTAAATAGAATTGTGATTAATAACAGACACATACTCTTTAAAAAGCATTATTGGATTCATAGGCATTTTTTGTTGTATGTTGTTCAGTTATAGTGAAAGAATTCTTTGATTGGTATGGGATCTGCAAAATGTTTTGAATTTAAAAGATAAGCGAGTCCATTCCTAGAATTCATCGTTGGCCTAGAGAACACTGTCTTCAACACACCATTTCCACTTTCTGGAGACCCCAGACTATATTTCCTAGGTGCACTTGTGAGTCCTTAGGTGGGACCATGTGACTGAGTTGTCGCCGATGGGATTGTGATCGGATGTGACATGTTACTGCCTGCCTCGGCCATGTGAGCAGGTGTGTGTTCTGATGTCATCTCTGTCCCCAGTTCACAATGTAGAGCTGCTGTCTGGAAGTAGTTGGGATCTGGGATCCCTGAGTGTTTAAAGAAGAGAGAGGCCAAGGGGCATGATCTGATTTGCATTGAGCTGGGACTTAAATGAGACCTTTAAACCTTTTGTTGTATTAAGCAACTAAGCTGTTGAATTTAGTAGTTACTGTAGTCTACTTAGCCTAGGCAGATTAGTAGTGCCCTTCAGATATCTTTGCACCTGTCACCAGAATGGCATATACAAGGATCATCACTGTCACGGTGTTGTGACAGCAAGAGAGTAGAAGCTTCCTACATGTCCATCTAAGGCAAGCTGGCTCAATCAGTTATGGCATATGCACACTATCTTGCCATTACCAGGGAGCTCCATAAATTTTACTGTTGGGTGAAAAATACAAGGTTAAGTAGAGTGTGCATAGCATGTGATCGTTCGTATGTGAAAAGGGTAAACTTATATAACAGCAGATGACGTATATTGGGTTAATGTGGCATTTGATATTTCTAAGCTTACAATGATTAACTCAGTCTTTACAACAGCCCTCTAAGGCGAGTCCCACCATCATCTTTATTTCGTCAACAATCACAATGAGACACTGAAAGTCTAAGACACCTGGCCCCGGTGACATAGCTGGGGTATGTCAGAGCAGAGATCCCAACCCAGGCTGCAGGCTTGAGGGTGACACCCTCAGTATCTCACAGTAGTCTTCGTGGGAAACCTCATTTCAGTGGAGAATTTCTTTGAGAGGAAACCTAAGGATCTGTTGGAAACAAGTGTTTCTGGGCAGAGGAAATGAAAAATTGGGGACAAGATTGGGAAAAAGATTTGATTTTCAACATATTCCATCTTAATTTTCTTCTTTAACTTTGTGCACATATCATCAAAACATAAATAGCTTTTAAAAGAGCTAAGATATTAGAAAATCATCCTAATCTTACATCCTGTCTACTGTCTTCAGGACCCACTGGCTCCCAATCCAAAGAAAACATTGAACTTAATGACTTATTTCTGGGATGGCAGAAGGAGCATGAAAGCATGCTGCAAAAATCTCCTCCTCCCTCAGGCCATGGCTTCTTTCTGTCCTCCTCTCCCTAGCTCTCCAGGGCAACAGAAAGAGGAACACTGCACCACTGTCTGAGAATGCGCTCCCTGTTCAAAGAGAAGTCTTCACTCGAATAGATTTTTGCCTTTTGCAATTATATCATTAAAAGCGTTCTGAACTTCAGACTTGAAATGAACTCCAGAAAGGGTCTGCCCTTTCAGCTTTCTGGCTTTACATAATTTATTGTTTGAATCTTATTAAAAAATGCAAAAGGGATTCTAAAAAGGTTTCAAGCAGGCACACTCAGACACATGTCACTCTGCCCCTCCCAGCACGGTCTCCATCAGATTTCTCTCTCCTCACAGTGGAGGGGCACTCCCCTCAGGATTAGAGGAGCTTAATCTGGGCAGTGGGAATAATATAAGCATGTGGAAATTGTCACTCACTGCTCCCACCCATTCCCTTGGCTCCTGTGCTCTCAGCTGGCATGTTCTCCTCGCAACCCTCTTTCATCACAGGTACCTTTTCTTCTCCTCTTCCCAGCTCCCTCCCCTTTCCCTCCTTCCTTTCCCCCATCCCTTCTCCAACTCTCTCCCTCTCCCCTCCTCTGATTCACCTGATCCTTGGAGGGTCACTTAAGCATTCAAAAGAGTAGACTGGACCAGAGGAAGAAGATGCTTGCAAGCAAATTGTCTGCTTTTTATTCTTGACTCTGCCACTTTCTGAACTGTGCCTCACAGCAAGTCATTTTAACCTTTGAAGCCCTGCTGTGCACGTTCATGAACTAAGGCTCTCTGGAATGACCCCACGGGATTTCATGTCCCTCCTCTATAGCCATCAGACCTCACAGATACAGGCTGGGGTGGCTGCTGTACAGGGCTGGACACCGAGTTTTATCTGGGCCTCTCTCCAGATGGCCAGGACCAGAGAAACAGGCCCAGAGACAATCTTTACCTTCAAGCCAAAAGATGTGATTCCCTTTTCATCATATTTTCTCTTGTCCCTTCTCATTATCCCTGTTCTACAGGCTGGTACAATATTCTCAGTGTTTTGTGCAAACTGTGGTTAAAAGAGGTGATCTCTCCTGAGGCAGGGTGCCTGGCAGCCCCAGGACTTGGCCTCATTGCCTCTCATCCCCCACTACTGATGAGAGCATCCGGCCTGGAAAGGGGACCTGACATTGGCCCTGCAGAGACAGGATGGTGGCTCAACCCCAGCTGTGCTCTTCCAGTGCTCAGCCCCCAGGGGCACATCAAATGGTGCCACCAATGACCAGCACTGACTCCTAACAAGCTGAGAGGAGCCTGGCAGATGACAGCAGCAATGACCTCTTTGTCCTCTGCCTCTCTGGAGCCTCAACGTTCTGCAGAGCCTGTGACAACAGGTGGGAGTTGGGAGGCGGGGAGGCTTCAGGGCTTGGCTGATCTCCTGCATTAATGTGGGTGTTCAGAGGCCCCGGGGGCTGCTGGGGCTGCTGGGGGCTGGCCCTGTGTTTCTATTCTTTTCGCAAATCCCCATCTCTGAAAATGAAATTAAAAGCAGCAGCTGGGAGATAATGCACACAGTAGATCCAAATGTAATATGCCTCCTTGTCCCTCTGATAAGGCCGCTCCTAGGACAAGCAACGAGGATTACATGGTAATCTTATTATGGGGGGTCTGCCAAGGGCAACGGGAGGGTCATTTTTCTGTGCATGGTGCAAAGAGCCCCATCCCCCATGTTCCCACTCTGGAACTTGCGCTGGCTGGAATTGCCACTGCACTGGCTTTTCTTGCTTGAGGAAGTGGAGGAAGAGGAGGAACAGTCATGCGGGCACCCCGGCTTCTCTCAGGCGAATAGGGCTTCTGGCTTCCTCATCCTGTCTTGGGGAAACTCAACAGCTATCCCCAACATCACTGACACCCCACAGCTTGAATGAACAGCTGGAGTTTGGATTCCATCATTTATTGTAAGAGAGAACTGTCTAGGAAGGAGAAAGTGCATTGAAACAAGAGACTCCAGCCTGTTTAGGTACCCCAGTAGCAGAAGACTAATCTCCATCTTCTTGGGACAATCCGATAAAGCAAAAGGTCATGATGAGTTTCTGCCCAAAGAAAAGAAACACTATTGGGAGAGAGATTGTGGGTGCAGAGTGGGAGGTATGGTCTTAGCCTTGACATTCGACTACTCTGACTGTAGGCTGAGTAAGGAAGCATCAGGAAACTCCGCCTGGTCCCTCCCTAGCTTCCTCCTTTCCTGCTATCACGACAATCTAACCTCAATTCCTTCACTCATGGAGCATAACTTTCAGATACATGGTGTGACATGGGGAGCAGGGAAGGGAAGGAGAGAGAGACCTGGCAAATTGCAATTGTAGGTCACCTAAGGATGGGAAAATACACAGATTTGGGGTAGTGTAAAGAAACATGATCTGGTATTTACATTGATTTTTACATACAAAACCCAGGGCTGTTTATACCATTGCATGCAACTCCATTTCCTGTGACAATGGGTGGGAAGAAAATAGACAACTTAAGAAAATAATAAAACCATTGTTTTGAGTTTTATGTATCTTTCATTTATATGTGACAGCAGAATGCAGATTTGTGCTTACATTACATATGTTTAATGTGCTCACGTTACATGGAAACACTTCCACTGCTGGGTGATGACTTGACCATAGTGGGAGCACCACCAGGACTCGCCAAGAGAATGGACCAGTGAGTGAATGATCACGGGATAATTCCCACACCCACAGATGCACAGATGCCCCTCTCTCAGCTGAAGTCCTTTGATGTATTAAAAATTGTGGGGATGAGGAAGGATCTTAATTACCTTAGACTCCAAACTAAGAGTCAGCAAACTTTTTCTGTAAAGACTGCAATAGTAATTATTTTCAGCTATGCAAGCCAGAAAGTCTCTGTTGCAAATATTCAGTCCTGCCTTTGTAGCCCCCAAACAGCCATAGACAAGGGAAAATGCAGAGGTGTGACTGTGTTCCAGTGAAACTTAACTTACAAAGGCAGGTGGCGACCTGAGGTTGGCTTGGGATTGTAGTTTGTCAACCTCTGATCTAAACCTTGGGGAAGCTCTGATATCAAGGGCTATGTTAAAAAGCAACACTACAACTCATACTTTTAACCTTACAAAAGCCATCTATGTAATCTAATCGTATGTCCCCTCATATAAACCTGAAATTTAAAAACAAAATTAAGAAAGCTAAAAAAAAACAATAGAGCCAAGTCTGACACTTTGGTGAAGTTTGGTCATGGATAGAGGACCAGATCCAGCATGTTACCATAAAAAAATAAAATAGAATACATGAAACTGCTTGTCAGGGTCACTGCATTCTTTTCCTGGTTCATCATCCTAGAGTGAGTCTCTAAGGAAAGACACTTTGCTTATTTCTGCATCAGTTTCCTCATGAATACAGTGAGAGTTTACACCAGAAGATCTTTGAGGCCTTTTGCAGAATGTATGGGGCTCAGCATTGCACACTATCCTCAACCTACCCACCATTATGATTGTCATTGTTAATTGTTTTTGGTGAATTTTTGTAAGGTCAACTTGGGCCTTGTGGAGGAAACCAGGGTTGGGAGCATAGTATAGAGGAGAAAAAGCCTAACTATCTACATTCTGTTGTAGATAGTTATGTAGATAGAATGTAACTGTCTACATTCTGTTGCTAGAAATAAATAAAATAACCATTTGCATGTATAAAGTTTATTCATGGTGCCATTTTATTTCTGGATATAAAAGACATGCATTATACCTTTTTGGTGACTGATCTCAAAGCTGTCCAACCTGCTACCAGCCTCCCACTGCCTGTGTTTTGATAGAGGGCAGTGTCTGTTACCAGCAGCTGAGACTGTGCTACGCATCTCAAGTTGAAGAAATCTGACAATCTCACTGTTGACTGTGGATCTTCAGAAATGAGACAAAGACATAAGGGACATGAGAGGCATTATTCACAGAGCCAGTGGCAGTGAGGCACCAGTGGGACTCTGCCAAGGACAGGCTAGCAGCATGCCCTAATCAGTTTCTTCCTTGACCTGATTGTGGCTCTGGATTCGGGGCCCAGCCTCTCTTGGTTTCTACTCCCTGTTTGAGACTGAGCCTTTCCACTGATTCTCTGTTGATGTCCTTCCAATGCATTTAATGCATTCTTAATTTGGGTAAAAGAATCTTCTGTTGCTTGCAATGAAAATCCCAGAATGAATTATCAACAATATAACTCTGCATTTAATTTTTCATCTTTTAATTTTTATTTCTTGAGTTGGAATAACCCCTTTCTAGAGCCAGAGGTCAGATATCATTAGCATGAACTCAAAGCTCTTCTCCTGAGGGCTCCCACTTCACTGGGAGGAAGCCTCTCATGTACTCTGGGAAGCCTTATCCCACAACCTATAGTGGTGTGCTATGCTGAGTACAGAGCTTTCTAAAGGGCTGGCTCTAGCTTCCACTTCTCTGCCATCCTTCACCCATCTATCCATTCATGTACTCATTTATTCCATTAATATTTAACTTGTACTTATTGTGTATTCAGCCCTAAAGAGGGGGCTATCCAAAATAAGCAAGGCAACAAGAACCTACAGTCTATGGAGAAGATGGGATATATTTGTACAATTGATTATTAAATTGTACTTTAAAAAAAGGCAAAACCTAGACAAATTTAGGGGCCTTTAACCAGGGGTTGCAAGGAGATCCTTTCTATTTCTAAGAAATGATGAGGAAAAGCTTGTAAAAGAAGAACACTGAGGCATGAACTAGTTGAAGCAAGGAAGAAAGCAGAAGAGACTGAAGTGTGGAGGGCTGGATCAGGCAGGGGCATGTTGCACTTAGGATGGGAAAGAAGCCAGGGTGTCTGTAACTGAGTGAGTATGAACAGGGAGGTGAGCCCAGGTTGGAGAGGCACTTGGGCCTCATTTCCCAAAGTCAAAAAAACCAAACCAAAACTAACAAACAAACAACACAAAATATAGAAACATTTTAGCTCAAGAACAGTTGGAAGAGTTTTATTCAGGAGGGTGATATGATTAGGTTTCCATTTTTCAAAGATCACTGTGATGGCTATGTAGAGAATAAATCAATGGGCTTGTAGCCAAAGGATGAGAACAGTTAGGAGGATATTTCAGTCCAGCTGGTCACTTAGATAGAGTAGGGTGGCAGTGGTGAAGTTGGGGCAAAGAGAAATGATTCAGGGGAAGCATGAGAGGTACAGTGGAGGGTACTTCATGACTACTTGGCAGAGGGTTTCCACCCTGGAGGTGGATGGAGGTAGTGCTTACTGAATGGGGAGTTCTGGAGGAGAAAGGACTCGGGTCAGGAGATGGAGTTTTATTTAAATCATATTGAATTTTGTTACCACCTGTTCAAGCCAAATTTTCCATTTTGGATGCACCAATAAGACAGTTGTCCCAGTATGTATTATTACTGTCCTCAATGATTCTTTCTTAGAATATAGGATGGAACTCATGCAAAGGTATCAACTCCCTCTGTTTCCTGCATCCCTACACTTCTGAGTTTCTTGGGGTAAGGCCTGTGGTAATTTAATCCCTTGCCAGGCTTGTTTTCTCCTTCCCTATTGGCTATCCTTCTGCTTTCTCCTTCCTTATTGGCTATCCTGCACCGCTCCACTGAGTGTCTACCTCTTTTCATGAGCTATGACTCCCTCCTGACTCTGTTCTTTTTTTAGAAGTATAACTGGGCCTGACTTCCCAGCACCCTCTGTATGGGCCACTTCTGAGTTCATTGTGACTCTTGGCTTGCTCCTTAGGTGTGGCTGGATGCCAAACTATAATCAGTATTCTTGTAAAAACTTGCATGGATTTAGGATTTATTATCCACTCAGATTTCTCCTTCATCCTCTTCCTCTTCTTGTTGTTTTGGTCAAGGCCTAAGGCTTACAACACTATGCATGCAACAGAAAATGGAGAAAACTATGCAATTCAATCACAGGGCTATTGCCAAGAATTCACGGATGACTTGTGAGCAACATTTCTGTGTCCTCTCTCTTTCCTCTTTGACTGTGAGTAATTGGGGATGCCTGTCATAACTGAATCAATGATAATGATTGCCAGGCCATTAGAAAATGTCAAAGAGTGGATATGATAATAAATCCCATCCAGGGAAACTCTCAGGGTAAGCCTGGGCTTTGGTTTCTACTCTTTAGAGAAAACTTAATCTCAGAAAAATCCCATAAATGGTCCAAATGGAGATGCCAACATCCCCTCCTTATCTGGAGGCACAAATAGGATGTCCTCTCATTCTACCATATTTTCCACTTTTCCCTCTATTAGGGTGGGCATCATATTGAAAGAAAAAGAGCATGGTTGCATCTGAAGGACACAGAAGGAAAAATATACCCTACAGGCAGAAAAGGGTTGCAATGAGCAAGGACATTAAAATATTATTGCAAGTCCATGGCAATAAAGCAGAATCCCATCAGCTCAGCAGTTCTGGATTATTTCACTACATGACACCAAACGCTACCAAGATACTAACCAATTAGTTTTTCTTTTCTTTTTTTTTTTTTTTATTTCACAGGACTCTTAGTCAAAATGGGAACATCTGGAGTTTGAAATCAATTGTCTAGAATGAGCTGCTGTGCTAATTAATATTCACTGAAATGGCATCCCACCAAGGTGTCCTTTCTTGTACCTCTGTTCCCTGAAGGCACCAACATTTTCCCATCAACTTTGTCCATCTTAGGAGAACCCTGGTTGACCAGTACAGGGAGGAAGAGGGGAGAGAGGAAGGTTATGAAAGAGCCTGAAAACAACCCAGGAGAAAGAAAAGTTCTGCAGCGTGAATAGGGCTGTATTTGGCTGAGGTGTCCGCCTCTAACTCTTTCTAGTGTAGTATGGAGTGAATCCCAGAATGATGTCATGCTGGCATCTTGTCAAAAGGGGGAAGGGGCCAGAATTAACCTTTTCTTAAACTGTAGACTATTCTGGCTTGGCCAGTTTCTCTTTTAGTGATAAGTAAAGAATTAGAAAAGTTTGGGAAATGTCACTACCAACAAGAGTCTGTTCATAACATTCTGAATCCATCTCAGTTAGCTTTTCCTATGGTTCGCAATAGCCTGTTCTTCATTTCCAATTTGTAGTGCATAACTTGAACAGAGATTGGCATAGATATTAATAGCATGCCAGAGGAGTTTATCCTCTGACTTGGTGGTTCACTCTGCAGACCTGAGCTGGACAATATGGTAGCCTCATGAAATGTGGCTGATATGAATTGAGATGTGCTGTAAGTATAAAATGTGCATTGCATTTATAAGCCTTAGCATGACATAAATAATGTAAAATATCTCACTAATAATTCTTATATTGATTACACATTGATGGATAATACTTTAGATATATTGGATTAAATGGACATATATTATTAAAATTAGTCACTTGTTTCTTTTTACATTATTATATTACTACTAGAAAATTTTAAATTATAGATGTGACTTACATTTGTGGTTATAGACATGTCCATTGGAGAGTCTTAAATCTCATATGATGGAGTTGCCCTCTGCTCCCTGTAAGGAAACAGCTGCTATTGACTCATAACCTAATATGATGCACCTACCATGGGTATACTCCTGATTTAGGTACTTGTACATAATCATGGCAGCCCTATTATCTATGAATTATAAGCTTTGCTTTACAGATGAGGGATTTGGGCTAAGAGAGGACATGTGACTTGTTGCACCCTTTCTACTCAAGTCAACATTTGTGGAGCACTGACTGCAGGGTCTACACTGTTCCAAACTCTGGGCTCCCAGGTTTGTGGAGTTACCACTCATGACTGACTTGACTGAGACCTTGGTTTGGTAGGTTCCCCTTCCTCTAAATTGCTCTTTCCCTGACACTATGTGGCTCCTCTAGAAATTTTTTCAGGGTCAGGAAGATGAGATTTCTAGTCACTTTTATCTTTTCATTTTTTTGCCTCTCTTTTTCACGCTGATCAATTATGAGGACAAGGCAATTGGATGGAATTAGAGCCAAAGTCTGAGTTTGACTTACTGGAGCTCCCTCCCCATTCAAAGTCTTCACAGTAAAAATGATATCCTCGGTGGTCTGCAAGTGTAATATGCTAAAGCTCACCCACTGGGCTCCCTATATCCTGTGCTTTGCTGTGATAATGTTTCAGTGTCCTTCTTTAATACAGGAGGTTGAGATGAGAACCACTGAAATTCACAACGAACAGGTTTGATATCAATACGCCAGAGTTCCCTTGCTTCTTGCATTACCTGCGCTGTTGTTTATCAAATAGATGTTTAAGAACATTGGTGTGGGTGAGCAGTGGTCCATGACAAATTCTTGGGAGTTCTATAAATTTTTCAAGATGATTTTTACAAATTGTGACTTTATATTTATGCCCAATATTATAATCTCATGGGAATTTCCCACAGGCTTGGCATGATAACCATTTAAGAAAATACTGCCACCATTTCAGTGACTACCTTTCCAGTTTGTTTATGATCATATCAAAGTCAACTAGTCTAATTATCTGAGCAATAGAGGAAAGAGCAGAAGATTAAGGCATAAAATATATTTTCCACCCAAGTGATGTCACTGTATCATGCACCAGGGATGGTCTTGTAATAGTTGGCAAAGAAAAAAAAAAGGTAGTGAGAAAATTGAGTCATCACAGTATTAGCATGCTAAATTCGAGGTAATTTTTCTAGAGAAATCAGTAGCATATTCACATTTTGAGCTGAAATTTAGTTTTAGCAGAAAAGCCATATCTGTAACATTAAATTAATGTTGTTAATTTAAATACTATTGACTTTGTATTTGATTTGTGACTTTGTTTTGATTTTATGGTTGTATAAGAATCATAAGCATAAAGAATATATACTTAGTTTTATGTCTCTGCATATTTTAGTGTGTCAGGAGTAAGTGGATAAAGTGTAAATATCCACTGTCTTTCCAGAACAAGCAGCTCCTAATAGCACCCAAACCTCCAATTTTCTTGAAGTTGTCTCTCTAGTCTCCTCACTCCTGAAGAACAATAGAATTATATTGAATCAGAACGGTCCCTCATCTAGACCACTGCATGGGGTCCAATTTTGATGGAGTGAAACGCATTCTGCAGGGCACGGGGTTTTTATGGATTACCTGGGGTGAAATAAACTCTCTAAGAATTTCACTGCATGCGTGTTTGTAACTGAGTTGAGGTTGAGCTTGCTGAGTTGGGGCATCATGGAGCTAGAGGATTTAATCCCTTCAAAGAAACACTAAAACAAAAGCCAGAACAGGTATCTGAGCTGAGATTAGTTCCCACTGATGCTGTGCCCTGGGCATAGATCCATAGCACAGGGTCTATACACACGACCTTCTCAAATGGACACTAAAAGCAGCAGTTGGATATGGTTCCCAAGAGAAATAGCACTACATTCTTGATTCTTGATGTAGTGGGGGAAGACAAGATACATGTACAATTCTATCTGCAGATTCCTGTCTCTACAGCCAAAGACACTATCACCACTATGCGTTAACATGGGAAGCAATGTTGGTTCCCATCATCTACACTGCTAGCTTTATAGCAGACATACAAGAAGACTCAAGAGTCTGAGTTTCTCTCTGAAGTCTAGGTACCTTAAGATGAGCCTTGGCAGGAAGAATGGTTGATATAAAGGATGGGAGCCAAGTAAATAATGTCAGACCAGTGCCTGGAAGGCTTCCTCTCCTCATGACAGGTCTATTTAGAAATGATTTAATTTAAAAAAAAAAAGAAAGAAAGAAATGATTCCAGCTCCCAGAGCCTTGGACTTTACTGATTTCTCCCACTTCACTTGAGGGATCTGATCTTGGTCTGGATGGTTCCCATAACTTTCAGAAAGTCTTGACTATCAGAGAGACTCCCCATGATGGAGACTCCTCCACCCATTTCTCTGGTAGATTCTAAGCCTTGGATTCAGTCACCTATTGAGCATGGGGAATCCTTAGAATGAAAAAGGTCCAGGTGCTTCCACCGTCATCTTTACTAGATGCCAGTAACACCCCCTGACCCAACAGTGGCAATCAAAAATGTCTCCAGGATGTCACCTCAACATGAGGGAACAAAATTTCCACCGGCAGAGAGCCAATGATGGTGCATTAGTGATCTTTGCATGTTTACCTGCAGGAAAACTACGAAGGGTTCATATTCATACATCTGCCTTTCCAGGAGTTCCTATCTTTTGGCAGGTCTATTTTTCTATAGATCATTGTACTAGCGCAAGTTAGTACTGACGTTACCTCATAGGTCACTATGAGGAGTAATAGTACATCAAATCAAACTTCTAGGAACTCAGCATTGTAACGCAGGAAACCACATGTTTATTGTTACCTATTAAATTGATTCACTCTCTTGTCACTAATTCTTTCAACTCTCCTGGCAGATAGGAGGCTTAGGAACTCATTTTACAGAGGAAAACTTGAGGCTCAGAGAAGTTGGGGTGGAGACTAGGATTTCATCATGGATGGATTTTGCTCCAAACTCAGGCAAGCAACCACCCTGTTTCTGTGAGTGCTTCATAATGTCGCTGATGGAATTCTGCAATGCACAGCCCTGGAGCCATGCGATGTAGTGGTCCTGTCACCACCAAAACTAAACAATCTGTGCCACACACAGACAGGCTGTCAGCAAGCTGTTGACCCAGAGCCCCAGGTGGCCTGCATGACCACTCCAGGGCTGACCTTGAACTGCTCTTTGGATTCCCATGAAACCTGAGCGCCTCTTTTAAGCACTTTCCCATCTCTGGATATTGGCCAAACCTCCTTCCACTTGTCTTAGTTGAGTTGTGACTGTGATAAAATCCTCTGTCTTTTAGGAAGTGAGGTGGCCTGATTCCGAGCTCAGTGTTTTAGAGGTACTTTCTGAGAAGCTGTGCCCTCAAGATCATGTTTTGTCCTTTCACTTCCACTGATTAATTTGTCTCCTCCACATCTTTGGAGGTCATATCAGTTTTGTAAACTTATAGCAATTACCTAGAAAGTTCCAAAAAAGTCTTGCTTATCTATTTGAAAAGCCCCAGTGAAATGTACTTGGGGTAAACAATAGACTTTCCTGTGACTCACTGTCAACATTCCCATGATAACACGTTTGCATCTCATTTCCCTATCTACTTTACACTGCATTTTCCTTGCCCAAAATGATGACATCAGATTGAAATACGGCTGTGAGAAACTCTGGCAAGTGATTTCAGCAATGGCCTTTTTAACATTTCAGTGGGTTTTTTACCACTTTTATTCTATTTATTTTATCACCCCTCTCCCCCAGCCTCCGGCTAGCTTCCCAATTCTCCATGGGTTTTTAATAATTTGTAACTCAGATCACTGTAAGTGGTTCAGTATGTTAGCCAATTTCCTTAATACTCTGAGAGCCATGTCATCAGCATCTACTGATTTGTACACATTCATATCTCCTAAGCTTTTTCTTATCTAGTTTTTGACAATAGCAATTTGGGCAAGGATTTCATTACTTCCTAATTGCTCCGATTTCTTTTCTTTATTTCCTCTCGTTAGAGACAAATTTAGAAAATGAGTTCCTCTATCTCAGCTGTTTAGTCTTGCCCTTCATCCTGTGTTCCTTTCTTTCTTCATTAGTACCTGAGCTGAGGTCTCTTGGAGGGCTAATTCTCTCACTCACCTCCCTTTGAAGGTAGGGAAAGACTGATTCTGCCTTTTAAACTTGTATTTTTTCTGAAGAGTTTATGGACCAAAAAAAAAGAAAGAAAGAAAGAAAAAAAGAAGGAAAAAAACAGCATTTAATAAAAAAAAACCCCCAAACCCCTCTCAGTCCCTCAGATATTTCTCCCACAAGCCGTTTGCAGACACTTTCACTCTCTCCCTCCATTAACATTCAGCAGTCAGAGCTGATCAGAGAAAGCTGAAGCCCAAACACTCCACATGTACCATGTGGTGCTCTTGGCCCCAGCTTCACCATAACCTTGTTTTTAATTTTGTAGGGTTTTCTGTTTTCTTTTGTTATGCTTCAAACGCCATCTTTGTCTGCTTTGCAAAGCAGAATGTGAAAAACGGAGGAGTCGGAGAAATACTTTCTGAGGCTTAGGGTGATTTGGGGAGTCCAGTAACACTTAACATCATTTTTACTGTGGGTCAGAGGTGGTTATTGTGTAGCAGATGAAGACATTGGCTCTATCTGGTCAATCAGGTATCTCTGGAAATGTTTGTCATCACTCCGAGTCATGTGTGTGCTTAGCAGGCTCTCTGTGTGTGCATCCCTATTTAGTAACTCAAACTGACTCTACCTGTTACCCACATCTGCATGAAATCAGCAATCATTTTGGTCAATCCAAGTAGAAATTTCCAAACATCTGGAGGCTTGAAATTTGTGAACAGAACTCCTGGATCCTTACACTGCCCTTTTCCCCTTCTGGTTTTCATCCCTGTGCTTGGCGTCCTTGTAGACACCGCCTTGGTGGTTCTTCTTGTAAACTGAGCCTTGCGGTTCAGACGTGTTACCCAAGTTAGCACTAGAAAGAGCGCCATGGGCCTCAGTGGAGAGCTGCTGGACTAGCCCCAGACTGTGTTGTGAAACAAAGTCTTGTTTCCAGGGCGGGACTGTCGCTGAAGGATCCGCATTACATGGTTGCATATAAGAATGAAAAAAATAAAACATCCTTAGTTTCTGGGAAAGTGAGCGCTCCAGTTTCAAGAATGAGTTATTGAAGAAAGGAATGATGTCTCAGGGATGAGAGATCTATTGGAGAAAGCCCAGCAATGTTTCCAACTGAGGCCACTTACTCACCTCTGGGGACCAAGCTTTGCTTCTTGGGCTAAAGAATAGGATTCAGTGGTTATCATGTTGACAGCCAGTCCTGGAGGCCCTGAGGCCCATTTTCCCAACAGCATCTGTCCTCCTTCTCTTGTCTGGCTCAATCCTTTGCTGGGCCCCTGCCTCTTTGGGGGCATATTTTCTGCCTTCAAATCCCATTCTATCCTCCTCAAAGCCTGATCTCTGAGGACAGGCAACTCTGTGTACTGAAATCACCTTCCCTAAGATTGCTTGGTCAAGTCCTTGGTCCTTGTTCTATGTTTGGCCCTGTGGTCTGGGATCATTTCCGATTATCTTCTTATGTTAAATCTTGAATCTGTTGTCCCTCAATGAAGCCATTACTAAGTAGGGGCTCAGGTCCCTAAGATGTACCTAGTCTTTCAGGTAGGCCTAGGTTCGGGAGAGAGCTCTATTGCATGATGGCTTGCGTATCAATCCCGTCTACCTGCTGCCAAAGCTCAGATGCAATTCAAAGACAGAAAGACTCAGATACAGTAACACTTCAGCAACAATGCCTAAAGCATCCTTATCAACTGGAGGTGATTTTGTACCCCCACCCCAGGGGACATTTGGCTAGGTGTACAGACAGTTTTGGTTGTCAGACTCGGGGAAAGAAATGCTACTGGCATGTGGTGGAGGAAGGCCAGAGATATTGATAACCACCTGTAATGTGCAGAACAGATCCCACCACAAGGAATTATCTGGACCAAAATCTGAGTCATGCTGAGGTTGAGACACCCTGACCTAAAGGAAGAATCGGGTGAAAGTATAAGATATACAGCCCACAGCACGCACCGTTCTTTTCCTCATACTCAAAATGGTAAGTCTTACAGGTGCCAGTTGCTTCACTGAGAGTTTCTGTAGCTCACCTTGTACTCTCTTCCTTAAATCAGTCCATTATGTTCTACCACAGTGTTGAGGTTAAGGTATGTTCCTGACATTCATATGTACATGTCCATTAATTCAGCAAACGTTTCAAGAGAGAACTTACTTACAGTAAGAACAGGACCAGGCTCTGGGGAATTACAAAAATGAACAACACAGAGAGAGAGAGCTGGCAATGAGACTAGTGAGATGTCAGCGAGTTTCCCCAAAATTACAGCACAGTGAGATAGGGCAGAATACAGGCCAGACCAGGAGAGGAGCACTGTGGTTAGAGTGCAGGCAGAGAGGACTTCCCAGAAAAGGCAAACGTCTGAGCCAGGTCCTAGAGGATATTTAGCGTCAGTCTGGCGCAATAGAACCAAGGGCTAAAGCTGAGCTGGGGAAGCATGGGAAGTGTTTAATCAGGATGTTCCAAAGAAGAAACATAGGATATACACAGAATTGTTATGGGAGCTGCTCACACAGTTATCGGAGGCTGGAGTCCTGCAATAAGCTGACTGTAAACTGGAGAGCCAGGAAAGCTCGTGGTATAATTCAGTCTGAGGCTGAAGGCCTGAGGCCAGGAGGAGTAGAGGTTGGGATACTGGCGCAAGTCTAGAGACTGCAGCTCAGATGTCCCCGGGCAGAAGATGGATGTCCCTGCTTCATTAAGAAGGGACAGCTGCCTTTTTGTTCTCTGGGCCCTCAGTGGATTTGAGGGTGTGTAGGCATTTGGGGGATGGTGGATCTTCTTTATTCCCGCTGATTCAAGCACTAATCTCTTCTAGAAACCCCTCAGGCAGTCACACCAAGCAATGATGTCTCAGCAGCTCTCTCTCTATTCCTTAACTCAGTCAAGATGACGCACACCATTAACTGTCACTGACAGCCATTTAATAGGATCGGCTGCCCAGTGCCTTTCTTGGTTCTTAGCCTTTCAGGGTGAATGAGGTGAGAATTACTATGGATGGAAAAATTTTAAAAAGGCAAGTGATTTGTTTGAGGCCACAGCATCAATCAGTGCCAGGGTTGGAATAAATTCCAGCCATCGGATACAGCAGAGTCATCCTTTCCTTCACTTATTTGGTATTTATTGAGTGACTGGGCACTGTGCAAGTTCAAATCTAGGCTCAGACACAAGTTACTCAAGTTCTCTGAGCCTTATGTTGCTTTCCTGGAAAACAGATATAAGAGTACTACGTATCTCTGGGGGTGGGGTGTGTAAAGATTAAATGAGCTAATGCTTTTGAAGCTTTAGCAGACAATACCTTGAAGAGGCACCCAGCGTCACATGCAGGCAGCACTTAGTGTCAGATGCCACTGTAAGCACCATCACCATCATCCTTGCTGCTGCTTTCCTTATCCCCCTTCCCAGTGCTGCCACCCACGTGGTGAGGAGGCTTCCGGAGGCTCCCAGACTCATAGGCAGAGTGTTTTGTATTCCCTTTGCCTCCTGTCAGCAGACTGCTCACTCAGCCTGTGATTCACAAGCTTCCTGTTTCTCTCCCTGTAAACTGCTAAAAGGTAGGGGGGAAGCTGTTTCATTACAGCCTCATTTACACCTCTCTCTGTCTCCCTGCTCCCTCCAAGGAACGTGAAGTTGCTGTGTTCTGTGCAAAGAGGACCCTGCTTGCAGGATCCCAGGCCAGGCTTCTTGTTTCAGTTGAAACCTGCCACATGTCATTCCTGCTGCCCAGAGCAGGATGTGGTCACCCCACCTCAACATGGAGCCTCCATGTGCGATATGATTCTATAAATGTCCTTTGGGCAGAAGCCATGGCAAGGTGGCTGGACTGGACTGTGCTGATGACTAGGGGGCTGGCAGGGATCACCTTTAAAACTGAGTCCTGTATGGCAGTAAATTGATCCCATAGTCTGTTCTCAGAGTGAGCTAATCCCCACCCTGTCCTGTGCACAGGAGAATAATGACACACAGACAGCCTTACAGATGGCCCAGTGTCACATGTTTGGCAATTCTTACTTAAGGATGACTCTGTGCTGTTGTCCTCTGGTGTTTTTCCTGTGACATGTCTGAGAACTTGCTGGAAGGCTCCCCATGGGGAAAAGAATCCCTTTCCTATGACCCTTATCAACCTCCATGTCCCCTTGTCCTCTAACATGCATGAGGATTACCTGGAGAGTTTGTTAAAACCTAGATTTCTGGGCCTCACATGAAGGCTCAGAATTTCTGATTCAGTAGGTCTGTAGTCAGCGTTAGTATTTGCATTTTTTTTTTTTTTTTTTTGAGGCAGACTCTTACTTTGCTGCCCCCTTTAGATTGCTGTGGCATTGTAGCTCACAGCAACTTCAAACTCTTGGGCTCAAGCCATCCTCTTTCCTCAGTTTTTCATTTTTTTTTTAAGGAGATATGTGGTCTTATTCTTGCTCATGCTGGTCTCGAACTTGTGAGCTCAGTCAACCTACATGCCTCAGCCTCCCGGAGTGCTAGGATTACAGGTGTAAGCCACCACACCCAGCCAGCATTTGTATTTCTAACAATTTCCCAAGTGATTCTGAAGCTTCTGGTCCATGGACCACTACCCTAGAAGATGTATACAGCCCCAGAAAAGAATCAGTGAAGGACATGTTTATGGGGATACTGATCACCCATCAAATGGTAAGATACAGACAAGGTGAAGAGAGTAGGGTGTTCTTAGATGCCCAGCAGCAATGTCAGGTGGTCATTGGAGAAACTGCTTCCGGACCTCATCTGGCTGGAAGGTCATGGAACCCAGAGCAGGTACTTCCATTTCTGGCTCTACAGAGTAGCAGCCACTGTACTTTATCCACTCATCTGCTCAGGACACCTGTGTTGGCAACCCCTGCTACACTGGCTGCTCTCAGGAATAGAGTCCATGTCCAAGGGAGGGCTATTCTCTCTCTCTGAAGCTCTAGTGTGGAGGCAGCACTTGCTCCAGAGTAGGTTTTCACAATCTGTCTGAACCCAGGAATATGCAGGTCCTTCTAGTTTATTCTCCTCCAGGATAATTAGGTATCCTTTCTGAGTCTAGCAGTCAGTTGTGCTTAGCAGGAAGAAGAAAAGAGCTCAGAGAGCAAATCCCTGGCACCCAAGTCCTCATTCATACTGCTATCCTTAGGATATATCTTCCTCTTCTTTTTGGCTTATAGAAATGCTACCACTCTGACCCATCAGGGCATTTGCAGTGGAAACTCTTGGATGAGTATGGCTTAAGTGTGGGGTAGCGGTAGAGATAAAGGTGGAAAGGCATTTGGAGTCCCTAGCCTGAGGACAGCCTTGAATGTTAGGCTAAGGAGTTTGTATGTAGGTCAGCAAAGGTGAAGCATGGAAGAAATGGGAGACAGGAGGAATGCAAACTCACAAGTCCTGTCCTCAATGTCGCTTTTGTGTTTTTTCCTAAAGTAAAAATTCGCTACAGAAAATATTTTAAAATAAAAAATTCCTCCTGTTGGGCATTCTGTGGTCTTTACAATGCTCATTCACCAAACCTCTGTCAAGCTTGTTGTATACCTGGTGTGGCCAATGTGTGGTTTGTAGGCTGCATGAAGATTATGTGAGGACTTTTAAGGGTGTCTGTGGTGGCAGATGGTATGAAAATTATGTGCAGACCTTTTTTTGTGTGTGTGTGCTCATATATTCTCAGTAGTGTTTGTGTGTTTAATGTGTGGCCTAAGACATTTAATGTGTGGCTCAAGACAACTCTTCTTTTTTCAATGTGGTGCAGAGAAGCCAAAAGGTTGAACACCCCCAGAAGACTCCTAAGAACTTCATACAGGTGGGAGGGGAAGTTGTCAGGAGAATACAAACAGCATTGTCCTTGATGTCCAAGGAAGCTCCATACCTGGATAGATGTGGCAGGGTGGGGAATTCCAGTAGAACAAGAATAACACTTAAGAGAATACAAACTAAGTTGGAAGCATCAGGGGAAAGGTGGGACCATGATGGAAAAGAGCAATTGTTAAGTATATGCTTTAAGCCTGGCGTGGATTTTAACAAATCTATATAGGGAATCAGAAATTAATATTCTCATTTTGCACACAAGGGAATAGGCTCAGAGAGGTATATAACCTCTCCAATTTAATAAGTGGTGGAAGTAAGATTCAAATCCCAGGCTGTTGGATTCCAAAGCCCATTCTCATTCTGAAGCTGTATCCATCATTACATTTGGCTATACGAAGATGGCCAAGATGTAGCCCTTGTAGTGAAGTAGCTTGTTAACTGCTGGGAGAGGTAACTCACACAGACACTCAGATATGAACTGCAAAGGACCAGACCTCAGGAGAACCCCAACAAGGGTGCAAAGTGCTGGGCAAACTCAGACCAGGGTTGGACAGGTGATTTTCACCCAGCTGATACAGGGAAGATTTTTATGGAAGAGAGAGCATTTGGGTTGCTTCAGCTGTTGGGATAATTTTTTTTTTCTTTTTTAGGCAGTGAAACTGCTTTATATGATATTATAATGGTGGACATGTGTCATTATGCATTTGTCTGAACCCACAGAATGTACCCCACCAAGATTGAGCCCTGATGTAAACTATGGTCTTTGGGTGACCGTAGTCTTCCTGTTTCCAGATCCTAGTTCTGAAACTTCCTAGTTATGAGACTGTCATGTAACCTCTTTGCTTCCGTTTCCATATCTAACAGTAAAATAGGATTGTGTTGTGAGGATTAAATAAATTAATATCTAAAATACTTAAAACAATACCTGATACAAACTAAATGCTTGATAAAGGTTGGTTATATTGTTATTGATAATTTGACTGCAAAGAACAAGGACTTAAGTTAGCTCAAGAGAACAGGAGTGTGGTGAAGGGACATGTGTGAACTAGAGCTGGAATCTTGTCAGGAGCAAGGACAGTTGTGTGTATTGTCTGACTTTCTGCCTCTTCTGTCTCCATTCTTCTTTCTGCTAGTAGGTATCTTCAGAAAATTCAAAATTTCTGACTTGTACACAGTTTGGCTTACCCTGACTTTTCCATTTTCCCTTTAACTAGAATATTGGAAAGTTTGTATCCTGTTACATTGATAGTTTAAGTTAGAGAGGGAAGGAAAAAGAGAAAGAGAAAGTATTAGAGAATATGAATCTAATAAAGTCAGCTCATCTTTCTCCATCAGGTTATAAGTCACAAGCAATCACTCTTACACCTGTTCATTGGCTAAGGAGGGAGTAGGGATTTTGTGGGCAAAATATGGCCATTACCTCCCAGTAAATCAGAGTAGGCAGTGTTCCTTAATGGGATTTTGGGGAAAAAGCACAGATAAACAAATTCAGTAAAGTTGCAGGATATAAAATTAACATACAAAAATAAGTATATTAAAGAAGTCAGGAAAGCAACCTTATTGACAATTGTTACAAAAAATTTTAAATACTTAGGAATACATTTAATCAAGGAGGCGAAAGATCTCCACAAGGAAAACTATACCACATTGATGAAAGAATTGAAAAGATCATAGTAAAATGGAAAGATATCCCATGTTCATGGAGCGGAAGAAATGATATTGTGAAAATGCTCATACCTACCAAAAATGATCTACAAATTCAATGCAATCTTCATCAAAAGACTAATGACATGATATTCTTCACAGACATAGAAAAAAAATTTTAAATTTATAAGGAACCACAGAGGACTCTGAATAGCAAAAGCAATCCTGGCCAAAAAGATCCGGAGTTTTCACTCTCCAGAGCAATAACAGACAGTAAAGCAGTAAGCAGGTAGAGAAAAATAAAAAAATGTGAAATGATATTTAAGTTGGTCCTGTAATAAATGACATGCGAGAACTAGTCCTGTGAAGACCTGGGGAAGTATCTTCTAGGTAGAAAGAACAGCCAGTTCAAAGGCTCTGAGGTAAGAACCAATATGGAGCATTGGCAGGAAAGAAAGAAGAGAAATATATTTAAAGTACAAAAACCAAGGAGGTTTTTGCAGATACTGCAGATGAGAGTGGAAGAAGAGATGGTGTAAGACAAGTTTGGACAGGCAAGCAGGGATCAGACTATGTAAGTAAGCCCTTATGCATGACCAAGAAATGGAATTTTAGGCCGGGCATGGTGGCTCAAGCTTGTAATCCTAGCACCCTGGGAAGCGGAGGCAGGTGGATTACCCTGAACTCAGAGGTTCGTGACCAGCACAAGCCAGAGTGAGATCCCGTCTCTACCAAAAAATAGCCAGGCTTTCTGGCAGGCACCTGTAGTCCCAGCTACTTGGGAGGCCGAGGCAAGAGAATCACTTAAACCCAAGAATTGGAGGTTGCTGTGAGCTATGACTCCACAGTACTCTCCTGAGGGCCACAAAGTGAGACTCTGTCTCCATAAAAAATAAAGAAAGAAAGCAAAATAAAATTAAAAAAACCTTCAGACTAAGAAGATTGAAAGCAAAATTAAAACAAACGAACAAACAAACAAACAAAAGAAATAGAATTTTAGTCAGGGATTGATGTGGTCTGATTTGTGTTTTTAAAAAATCGTTTTGTCTGCTGGTCGGATAACAGGTGGTAGGGGCAAAAGTGGAAGCTAGAAGCCTATTGTAGTAATCTAGGCAAGATAATGATGGCGCCAGAGGAGGGGGGAAGTATTTTGGAGATAAAGATGACAGAATTTGCCAATGAATTAGACGTATAGGTGAGAGAAAGAAAGGAATCAAGAACAACAGAATTTTGGCTTTATCAACTGAGTAGAGAAAGGTGGTGCTATTAAGTAACATCGGAAAGAATGGAGAAAACGAAAGGAAAAGTTCTTTTGGTGGGGAGATGGGAGAGGGTATGTGTGTGTGTGAAATAACGGGGGAAAGAGAGTTCTGTTTTGTGCATGACAAATTTGAAGCATCTCTAGATAGCTAAGTAGAGATGTCAGGTAGGTAGTCAGCCAATGAGTCTGCAGCTTGGGGGTCAGAGTTGAAATTTCTTTTTTTTTTTTTCCCTCAGAGAATAGAGAATATTTATTTTTATAAATAAATATAAGAGATAATTTCAAAAAACAGATCATGCCAAATCTTACAGACAATAGAAAAAGAAGAACTACTTCAAAATCATTCTACTTCATCCGGTCAGGCCAATTTCGACAGGCAGAAATAATGAGGAAAAGAGTACCGGGAATGCCAAGTTAAAGGAATCTCGAGGGCAAAAGCACAGAGGTAGGAAATGCTGGTTTGTTCGGGGACCAGGTGAATTTGCAAAGGCAGACTGAGCAGGGGAGGATTTGAAAGTTTGCCCCGAGGTATGGAGCACATTTCTGTAGGCAAAGGGGCGCCAGTGCACGTGACAGCCCAGCGAAGGGCACTGTCCAGCTGGGGTGAGGGGAGATGCAGGTGGCTCAGGCCAGTGTTGGAAGGCTCGTGCCTCTGCATCTTCAGGAGCCTCTTAGCTTTGCATTAATGCAAACAGTGGGAACAGTGGGGTCTGAGGGGAGAGGGAGGGCGACTAAAGAGGCTGCATAAATAACTTGGGGTTTTATATAGGATGAGAGATCCTTGAGTAAAATCAGATGTGAGAGTGAGCTGGCCATTTTCATGCAGGGAATAAAATCAGTGTTATCAAATACTGGGAAAAAAATCAATAAAAGGGGACTTGATAAGGGTTGTCGAGCTCAGGGTAGCTCAGTGACATCTTTTGCAGAGAGTCTTCTGGTTCAAAGACTACATCAGATACAAATGACTTCTCCCAGGACTTAGAGGTTGTGGACTGTGACCAGGCCTAGGGCTGCAGACAGCTTGTTCCTGGCTATGTTGCTGACTGCTCTCCATTCAAGGGCACAGAGGGGCTCAGCCAGGGAAGAGGGACTCAGCCAGGGCCTTGCTATCTTGCTGAGGCTGAGGATGGAGCCCTGAGCAGCTGGACTGACCTTGTGCTGGCCTTCATTCATTCGCTGCCCGATTTATCACCCATCTGTGATTATTTCCCCACCCTGCACAGCTTACACTCAGAGCTGGCCCAGATGGGAAACATATCTTCCCCAGCATCTTGGTCAATTAAGTTTCAGGGAACACGTGGCACATCCGTTGGCTGTGACAGGGAGAATGATGGATGACCAAAGGCTCATTTTCAAAATTACAAATTTGGCTAATTTTTGTGATCCTGGGGGAGGTGAGGTGAGGGAGAGAAAGGGAGGTTTAAAATAGACTCCAGGCTCTTGGTAAGATATGCCAGGATGGGCTGGGTAAAGAGCAGACATGAGAAGGAGTGTGGCTGGCCAGCCACGGTTTACACTGGACTGGTACCAACAATGTCACTAGGCCAGAGTGCCTTCCTCTGATTAATTTTTATCAGCAGAATCAGGATTCTTGATCTAATCTTAAATTTTTCAGTGTTGCAAGTGCTTTTAAATGAGATTAATGTTAATCACTCACCTAAAGTGTGCCAGGAATTGTGTTGAGTACCTCCTATATACTTAGTCATCAGAACAAGCTTGAAAGTTGGATTCCTTTCCTGTTGTTCAGATTCTAATCTGGGAGTTTAGAGAGGCAGAGAGACTTGATTTTGGTTATGGAGTTGCTAATGGAGTCTCCTATTTCCAAACTTCTAATGTTCTTAAGAAGCTGTTTCCAGGTCCCTCTGTCTCATTGGCTGGTAAGCTCCAGACAGTGAGGAGAGAGCAGCAGACGAATATTAACCAGGGCCGCTGCATCACACAGAGTCCGGCTTAGCAAGGTGCAACTCGCCCACCTGCTAGGAAGTTTCTCTCCCTTGGAACAGAGGTTAGCAAACTTTTACTATAAAGAGGGAGGTAGCAAATATTTTAAGCTTTGTGTGCCTTATGGTCTCTGTGGCAACCACTCAACACTGCTGTAGTCTTGGGGAAGTAACTAGTGACAATATGGAAATAAATGAGCATGGCTGTGTTTCAATAAACCTTTGTACATAAAATCAGGCCACAGACTGGATTTAGTCCATGGATCTGATCTGACCCACAGGCTGTGCTTTGCTGTCCCTGCTTCAGAGTGAAGGCCAGCTCATGGTGCCTGCCCACCAAGAAAGCATCGAGAAGCATTTTCTCCTGAAAGCCAAGTCCTTCAGGATAACATTAGCATCAGAATCAGGGCAAATTGATAGCTGAAAAGCCAACTATAATTTGAATACATAATATATTTGGTTTATACTGTCTTTAAGATTTTTAAAACTAGCTGCTTACGTTTAAAGATTTGGAGAATGCACATTTTAAAAAATTTGAAATTCTTGCATCTCATGAAAAATTGGAACATCTTCTCTTGTGGGGAGGTCCCCTCACATTGCCTCATGAAAGTAATGGCTGGAGCAGAGGGGAGCCTGTCCCCATGGGGAGAGTGAGGCCCAAGAGCTGGTTACCACCTCCACATGGCCAGCATTCAAGTTTCCTGCTATTTGAGTTTGTAAACCATGTTTTAAGGACACTTATGTTTTTGAAATGAATTTTATTGTATATATTTAAGGTAGATGACATGATGTTATGAGATACATATAGATAGTAACATTGTTACTATGGTGAAACAAATTATAATAGCATATCCATCATGAGTCTAAAAAAAATAAGTCAAATATACAAGGTCCCACATCTCCAACTCATCCTAGAGAAAGAGCTACGTGCCTCATTGCTGAATATCACCGTGGTCACCTTTGAGATACTCCCCTGGGAAGTATCAATGCCTAGTCCACTCTTCAAAGCAGTTTTGGAGTTCTTTTTCTGGAATGGCCATCAGAGCTGTTGTTATACGGGGTCTGACAATTAAGACGGTGAACTCCTCCTAGGAAAAAGTGCTGCCTCCCCCCTTGCTGACCATTACTTTGATCAAGGGGAGTATTCACAGGTGACTGTAGTGACATTCAGCAATGAGGTAGGTAGCATTTTGTCTAGTATGAGTTTGCAAACTTAATTGTCAGATCTCGTAGATGCAGATAGAGAGGGAAACAGTGGTAACCAGCCGTAGGGGTAAGAAAGGAAGAAATGAAAGGCCAAATGTTCCAAAGTCGCAGGTAAGGATATTTATTTTTTTCGGGTAAGCATTAAATTCTAACTCTAGGTGGGCCCTCAGTTATCCTTTATTTTCATGTTGTTGCTTTTTTAATGCTAAAACTCTTATCTCTGGGTCAAAACATGGGAGATGCTCCTGCAATAAGGTCCTGAATGGAATGGCTTTCCAGAAGAGTGGGGAGAATGAAAGGCCGGGTGAATAAGCCACATCTTATAGTGCTCCAAAGACATAAACCACAGAAGCCAGAGTTCAAGTTCAAAGGAGGAAAGTGGGCTGGCCACCACAACAGACAATACCAAGGGCAATGCCTGGCCAGGCACGGGAGTGAATGAACAGTGATGCAGGGCGGGACCCGACAGCGTGGTCCAGAGTGCTTGCAGCAATGGGGCCGGGCTATGGCCGGGCTGCGAAGGCTTCCTCTAGCTAAGCCTGGGCTGTGCATGGGTGGATCAGCTCTATTTAAAGACCAGGTTCCCAGACCTTCTTCCTTTCTTCTTTGCTTGCCTCCCTCGTCTGCCTGTCTCTGCTAGGTGCTGAACATGTTTCCTGGTACATTAATGAATATGAAGTATCTTAACAGTGTGCCTGGCACGATTTGATAAATATGTTTGTTTTTTATTCATATCAGCGTTTCTCCATCTGTTCATCCTTCCTCTTTACCCAGGCTTACTTCTCAGAGAAAAGAGTCCCTTCTCCTTGTCTAAAGTTGACCATCCTCTTAAAAGCTCCTGTTTCTTTCCTCTCTCAGCCATTTCTCCCTCTCTTTCTTATCTCCTCCTAGTTTGCTTCCAAACCTGCTCATGTGTCGCCATCCCAATAGGAAAAGAAACAGAGCCAGCCTCCCCCAACAAGGGGAACTCCTTCTACTTCTGTCGGGTTCCTCCCATTTCTCTTCCCTGGAGCACCCTATAGAGCAGTAAGTCCAGGCTCTTATGGCAACAGCGCCCACTTGCTTATTAACCAACTTCTGGCTGTTGCCCACAGCTGCTCTAAACCAACTTTCCTGGGGTCCTCTGTTCTCCACAGTCACCACATTCACAACCAATGGCTGTTCCAGAAGTGGCACATTGTTGGCTAAAAATAGGACAGTCCTCCAAAACAACGGTTTGAATTTGTTGAACCCTTTGCTCCTCATACAGTGGGTTAACATATATGATCTCAGCTACCCCTCTCCACCTCCTGTAACAGCAAATAGTATAAATTGTATCTGTTTGTGAAGAAATGGTTGCTGTGGAAACATATGTTACAAGGTGCTCAGGGTAACACCACCCTTGGTCCCAAGTCTTACTCTCTTTCCAAGCTCATTCCTCTGAAGGGATTGCTCTGTTCTGGTTCTCCTCCATCGCTCATGGTAACACCTCTGTGTCCACTGCTTGGGATCTCATCTTTCTCTGTTTGCACCAGGTTTTGTCTTTAGACTATTTTCTCTGGTCAGGTTCATCAGTTCCCCTGGCCTCTGAGATAGACTTTAAAAATCTCTGCCACTGTGTGTCTTTGGACCAGTTCTTGCCTCTCTTTTAGGTCTTAGTTTTTTTGTTTGAAATACAAAAGCATCGGTAGTTGATGTATGCTTTACAGCTTCAACTTCAAATGAGATGAAGAATATGAAAGTAATTTTTAAAGAAAGATCAATATGAAAATATGAGATCTAATAAATAAATGCAGCAAGGTTGTAGGATCAAGATCAATACACACACCAAAAAAATCAATTATATTTCTATAGACTAGCAATGAGAAATCCAAAAACGAAATTAAGAAAACAATTCAATTTACAATAACATTGAAAAAGATAAAATACTTAGAAATAAATTGAACAAAAAGTGCAAAACTTTTACGCTTTTACAACTATTAAACATTGTGAAAACAAATTAAAGATAGAAGTAAGTGGAGGGACATCCTTTGCTCATGGATGGGAAGATTTAATATCGTTAGGATGCCACTATTTCCCAAGTTGATCTAAAATTTAACATAATCCCTATCAAAATACCAACTGGATTTTTTTTTTTTTTGGTAGAAATTGGCAAGCTGGTTCTAAAATTCATATGGAATTTTATGGGACCCAGAATAGCTAAAACAATGTTTAAAAGAACAAATTTGGAGAACTTATACTTCCTGATTTCAAAACTTCTTACAGTAATCAAAACAGTGTGATAGTTGTATACAGATATAAAGAGCTATAAAACAGAGTTGATGGTCTAGAAATACATCCATCAATCTGTGGCCAGTGATTTTTTTTATAAGGTTTCCAAAACAATTCAATGGGGAAAGAGTCATCTTTCAGCAAACTGTGTTGAGTCAACTAGATATCCATACGCCACAAGAATGAACTTGGACCCTAGTTCACAAGATACATTACAATTAACTCCAAATGAGAAAAAAATAATAAATATAAGAGCTAAATCTAAATAACTCAGAAGAAAACACAGTACATCTTAGCAACTTTGGGTTAGCTAATGATTTTTAAATATGACAGCAAAAATACAAGCAACAAAAGAAAAATAGATAAATTAGACTTCAATAAAATTTAGAACTTTTGTGTGCCAAGGGACACTTCAAAAGTGAAAAGAAAACCCACAGAATGAGATTAAAATACTTGGAATCACATATCTGATGAGAGAATTTAGATCCAGAACATATATATATACACACACACACACACATAAAAAATATATATAACATATAAAATATATTATATATAGCACATAAAATATGTTGTATATAGTATATAAAATACAGAAATATAAAATATATAATCTAAAAGATATATAGTATATATACAAAAATCGTACAACTCAATAATAAAATGATAATCTGATTAAAATGGGAAAATAGTCTGAATAGATATTTCTTAAAAGAAGACACATGAACGTCCACTAAGAACATCAAAGTGGCTCAGCATCATTAGTCATTAGGAAAATGCCAGCAGAAATCATGGTGAGATTCTATTTCACATCCATCAGGATGCCTCTAACAAGAAAGTCAGATCACAACAGCTACTGCTGGTGAGGACGGGAAGAAATCGAAGCCCCACACACTGCTGGTGGGAATGCAGAATAATGGTGCCACCTCTTCGGCAAATAGTTTGTCAGTTTTTCAGAAAGTGACACATGGAGTTACTATATGACTCAGTAATTCTACCCCAAGAAAGTCAAGAAAAATGAAAACATAGTTCCACAGGTAAGCATTGATGAATGTTCATAGCAGCACTGTTTATAATGCCGCAAATGGTAATAACCCAAATGCCCATTTTACTGATGAATGGATAAGCAAAATGGGGTATATACATGCAGTGAAATATTACTTGGCGATAATAAGTTATGAACTTCTAACCTGTGCCACAGTGTGGATAGACCTTGAATACATTACCTTAAGTGAAAGAAGCTAGTCACAAAAGACCACATATTACATGATTCCGTTTACATGAAACAGTCATATCTAATACAGACAGATAGACTATTAGTGGTTTCTCATTGTGATATTATCTCATTGTGATTTCTTTTTCTTTTTTTTTCACTTTATTGCCCTTGGTAGTGTGCTGTGGCATCACAGCTCACAGCAACCTCCAACTCCTGGGCTTAGGTGATTCTCTTGCCTCAGCCTCCCGAGTAGCTGGGACTACAGGCGCCTGCCGCAACACCCAGCTATTTTTTTGTTGCAGTTTGGCCAGGGGCGGGGTTTGAACCTGCCACCCTCGGCATATGGGGCCAGCGCCCTATTCACTGAGCTGCAGGTGCCACCCAATCATTGTGATTTCTATTTCTGGGAGATGTGGGGGAGAATGAGGAGTGAATGCTAATAGCTTAGGGGGTTCTTTTCAGTGATGAAAATATTCTGAGCTTAAATTGTCATCACGGTTGCACGAGTCTATGAATACACTAAAAGCCATAGATTTGTATACTTTAGAGGAGCCAATGGCACATAAAGCATATTTCACTGAAGCTGTTTAAAAAATCAACATGTAAGGATTATGATAATAATATCATTATTATTCAAAAGTTATTCTGGTATTTATGTGGTTTTAAGAGTTTCAGCTAGTTTTACCTAAGACAGTCGTTTTCTTGGGAGTCATTTCTACTTGTAGCCAAGAATGCAAGACAAGTGTGTTGTTCTAGAATAAAAAGACCTCACTCTACTACTATCAGCCATGTGGTAGTGGATGATTTTTTTGAATCTAAGTCTCAACTTCTCTGCTTTAGACACCAAGGACAATACTGTCTACACAATTTGCTAAACAAAATATACACTTAGAGGCATTTAGTGCAAGGCCTATGTATCTGTTTACAATTGTTCTTTTCATCTCTTGTGTGAGGAAATCACCTCCAGATCTTCCACTATCATTTTATCACAAGGACGTCGATGCTAGAATGTTTATCGCAGCTCAATTCACAATCGCCCTGACACAGAAGCAAGTGCCCGTCAAATGAATGGATTAATAACTGGTGGAATATGAATATCATGGAGTACTAGTCAGCTGTAAAAAGATGGAGACGTCTTTATATCTTTTGTATTTACCTGGATGGAGTCAAAGCACATTCTTCTTAGTAAAGTATCATAAGAATGGAAAGCAAGGATCCGATGTACTGAATACTAATGTGAAACCTACAGAAAATGACTACGCAGCCACACGGGAGAAAAACACAAGTATATGCAAATGTGGGGGAGGGGGCAGGAGGGAAGAGGGCGGGGGATTGGTAAGCTGTCACCTAATCTGCACGATATAAGGGCATACAGCACACCCCCTGGGGGAAGGGCTCAACTACAACTTGAACTTTACCTTAGAAATGTGAATAATGTAACCTAATCATTGTGCTCTCCCCCCCACCGTGTTAATCTGAAAAAAAATCTACAAGGTCCTTTTGAATCTAGTGAAAAATTGATAACCATTCAAACTATATTTACCGTTTATGTATCTAATAAACAAAACTTTGGAAATAAACAAGCAAAACATCTCCAGATAGAAACTATTATGAAAGGTTGTGTGGCAAAAGTTAGGTGGAGATGAGAAGCTGGCACTGCCCACACTTCTTGCCATGGGGTAGGCTGGCTGCGTTCAGTCTCTCCAGGCCGGCGACAGGATCGCATCAGTCAGCGAGGAGCTTTCTCAGCAGATTGCTTATTCTATGAGGGAGGAATTAAATAGACACCATGAAGTGTTTTTCAAAGCCTTGAAACTTTCTTCCCAGATGCCTTTGAGGATTCGGAACTGAATTTCCCCGGAGTGTGGCGAGGTAGGTGGAGTAACTGCCTGGAGTGTGATTCTCCACTGTGCTCGGCCAGTAACATACTGTGATCTGAAGGGAGCTGTGCCCAGCCCGTGGCTCAGTTTTCCCTTCTCCTCGCTGGGGACTGAACTCGCCCCCAGCCTCGTCCCCTCTGGGAGAGAGCTGTTGCACAACAGTCTAAAGCACTCTGACCCGTGTGGAAAGAAGGCCTCAAATTGGAAAGAAGGTTTCATTAGCAGGATTATTGTTTTCCACCCCTAATTTCTGTAATTGGGTGGTAGTGTATAATTACGGCATAAAGACATAATTATTTAGGCCTTGCCTAGCAAGTCACATGGCCACTCCATTTAGATAAAAGTACAATATTGTAGCATAATAATCCACAGAAACCTGCATTTAATTGTGATGACTGACTCGTCCCTTGTCACTCCCTCTGTTCTGCCTGTATCATGTGGCAGGGACCATTTCTCAAGGCGCTGTGCTCCTGCTACCAGGATGCCCAGGCTTTGTGACCACATAGCAGTGGTGGGATCTACAACAGTCACACGGATTGCAGTGAGCACTGCAGCCATGGGCTTCCTTCATGCCTAGCCCAGGGTCAGGAGCTACCCATGCCCTCCTCATTCAACAAATGAATACCAGGCATCAAGTACGTGCTAGACACTATTCTGGGGATTGGGGGACGCATCGCTGAACTTTAAAAGCAACAAATCCATGTTTGTGTGTGTTGGTGTGACGGTGAGTGCAGACAATTCACAAAATAGTAAAATACACAGTATGTTAGCTTATAGTTAGTATCATGGAGAAAAATAAAATAGGGAAGCAAAATGAGAAAGTATCACTGGAAAGCTCACATTTAACTAAAGTGCTGAAAGGCTAGGTGGCCACCCAGGGAAATCTGATGAAAGGATAATCCAGGCAGAGGGTCTGGAAATGAGAGACCTGGGGTATTCTGGAGGCCGGTGTAGCTGCCCTAGAGTGAGCAAGGGGGCCAGAGAATGACAGGGCCAGGATGGAGGATTATAGGGGTTGGTAAACCATTAGCCAGAGACCAAATCTGGTTTGCTGCTTATTTATATAAAGTTTTATTGACACACACCGTGCTCACTTGTGTATATGTCACTTTAGGTTGCTGCAGGGTTACCATGGCAAGCTTGGTAGATTGCAATTGAGACTTCATGGCCTGTAGCAGCAACACTGTAGTGGCAACACTGAAATATGCCAAAGAAAGCTTATAGTCTAGTTAGGAAGAGAAAGTGTCTGTGCAAGCACAGAGCGGTGAAGACTGTTTTAGTGCCTTATATTCAATTTGCTGTCTAAGGACCAGTAGCATTCCTATAGTGCCTGCTGCATTTCAATGTTTTAACAAGATTCCCAGGGGATGCATGTGCACAGTAAAGTTTGAGAAGAACTAATGCCGTGTGCTTTCCTATGTGGTACCAGCTACTGCTGTGTGCAGCCCCTCTACCCGAGCCTTAGTGGCATGGTACAATATGTTCATTTCTTACACTGTGTCCAGTGTGGGTGGTGAAGCCATTCTCCTGTCTGGTGGTACAGGGTTCAGGTTCTCAACTTTGTGACGCTACCAAATAAGCACATAGCTTCCAAGTTTCCACTAAAATGGAGCTAACATGCTGCCTCTGAAATGTCTTAGCTAATAAGTGATGCAGAAAACTGCTCAGAGTGCAGCAGCATGAACTAGCCACTCACTCCATGTGCAAGAATGGGCAGCCGAGAACCTGGGTTATCTGCCGGGCACTATCTCTGCTATTCTCCTTCACAGAGGTTCACATGATCCAGCAGGGATGTTTGGAGGAAAGAAAAGTCCATTTTTGGCTGTGTGAAGTGGCTCATGCTGGTTATCTTAGCACCCTGGAAGGCAGAGATGGGAGAATCACTTCAGGTCAGGAATTCAAGACCAACCTGAGAAAGAGTGAGATGCCCATTTCTATCCAAAATAGAAAAAGTTAGCCAGGTGTGGTGCCATGCAGCTGTAGTCCCAGATTCTCAGGAGGCTCAGGCAGAAAGATCACTCGAGCCCAGGAGTTTGAGCTTGCAGTGAGTGAACTATGATAATACCACTTCACTCTAGCCTGAGAGACCGAGCAAGACTGTCTAGAAAAAAAAAGGACTATTTTTAGAAGAATCACAGAAGTGGTTATAAAAAAGTATATTAGGGGTACAGGGTCTAGGAAATGTATTAGATCTAAAAGTTAAACAAGCAAAGGAAGGCACTTATTAAAAGAAGAGAGGAGAATGTCAGTTTAATACACGCAATATTCTAGGAAGAAGAATGGGCCATCAAAATTTATTTAGGGGGAAATAGATGGCAAAGTTATTTTATGAAATCCTCTGTTCTCATTATAAACTTGAGGGAAAATTTTGTAGGACATCTTTTATTTTAAGTTTTATTTGGATAGATTCAATGGATTGGAAGTGTGAATTCTGAAATTGTTTGAAATGACCAAATTAAAAAAGCTCATTATCAAAACGAACATTCCTCCCGCCTTCTGCCCAGGGAGAAGCAATGGGATATTGAGTGATAAATGTAAGGTTGGGCACTTGGAGGGTACAGCTCTAATCTCAACTCTGTTTGGGGTCCACTGTGTGATTTGGGGCCAAGACCCAAAATACTGCTGAACTGTATGAGATGGTTGACACAGAGCCATAGTTCTCAATCCTGTCTCTGAGAATTACTCATGAAGGTTCTAAAAGTTACCAGGCAAGTGAAAAACACTCTGGGGATGGGACCAAGACACCTGTACAAAAGGTGGAATAAGATCCCTTAGTCTATCCCAGTGCTCCTCAAACTTTAATGTGCGTATATCACGTGATCTAGTTAAAATGAAGATTTTGATTTTGTGAGTCTGGGATGTGGTCTAAAATTCTGCATTTTAAATAAGCTCCTAGGAGATACCCATGCTGCTGGTCTGGATCTACCAAGGCCTAGATAATCTGAAATAGTTCATCAATTCCAGTCAAAAGTCTTTTTTTTTTTTTAATTTCACCAAAATGGCCAATGATTTTAGCATGGCCTAAAACCAGGCAAGGCAGGCTCCAGCAGACGCCTCTCTAGAGGGAGAAGTGAAATGTTTGCACTCAGAGGCTAATCGGATGCCTACTCCGGGGCACCCTGGAGGTGTGAACAGGCACTGCCAGCTCTCGTGTCAACACCCCCTTACAGCCAGGGGGGCAACATTCCCTCTGGGGATGCTGGACAGACTGAGAAAGGGTCAGGAGGAGCCAGAGTCAGGTCATGAATCAATGCAGCTGTGCTGTCAACCAGAAAGGGCAGGAGGGTGAGACTGGAGAAATCAGACCCAGTTAGCACCCCGAAGCTCACACAGTCTCTCTCACATGTGTTAAGCCATTTACTCTTTATAAAAATCCTCAAGGCTGGCATTATTAACCTCATTTTCTAGATTAGAAAATTGTGACTCAGAGATGGTAAGTCACTTGTCAGCCAGGAAAGCTTCTGTCTGACACCCAAACCCACGTTCTTTCAATTACAGCACACTAAAAATTGTCTGATGTTGTAAGCCATGCTCATGGTGGGACCTGGGGGGCTACATCCTCCGTTTAGGGGTCACTATTTCATGTTCTCAACAGCAGTGCTGCTCCTGTAGTGTTACTCTCTGGTATTTTCCAAACTTTATAGTTTATCCTCAGATAAGAATATAGGAAGAACCAATCTATAACTGGAAGCTGTGAAATAGGGAGCCATGATAGTTGAAGAATCACTGGGAATTATTTTCCTGGCTCTTCCCATCCTCTGAAGTCTACTATTATCAGGGCCAGAAAAAGGAAAGACAGATGATGCAATAAAATTTTGATATATCACACAATGTATATTTCCTCTCACTCCCTGGCCCTCCTCCATTCCAGCTTGACTTTGGTAAGTGGAATTTCCAAGAAAAATAAGCTCACTTTCCCTCTAGGCAATTTCACTTTCTGTTCCCTCAGATGTTCCTATGACTTCCTTCTCCCACCTTTCAGCCTGGGCTCTGACGCTACCTCCTTAGGGGACACTTTCTGACCATTCTAACTGAGACGGCTATCCCCACACCAGTGACCGTGTAATTCTCAACCCTCTAACACTGGTTTATTTTTTATTAAGTTTATGATTCCCTAATCTTATATATTATATATTTTTAAAAAATCTATCTATGACCTTTCTCACCCATTTATCAGAAAAACAGTTTGAAAATTCGCTCTCTGAAAGGGCCAGAGAAATATATTTTCAGTTTTGCAGGCCATATGGTCTCCGTTGCAACTACTGGGCTCTGCTGTGCTAGCAGTCTTGGAAATGAAGAGTGTGATCCTCTAAAACTGTGTTTACAAAAACAGGCAGTGGGCTGGAATTAGTCTGCGGGCCATGGTTTACTGACCCCTGATCCAGAAAATAAGTCTAATGAGGACATTGTCTGCCCATGTCCTGCAGTATCCTCAGCACTAAAACACCAGAGTGTAGCATCCAGTAGCTTGCAATTGATTTATTTTTTGATAAACAAATACATGAATGAATCAACTACCTTAGGGAATGGGAGCCACAAGAGAACTTAGATAACAAAACAGGTAAATTATAGGCTTTTAAAACCGAGATCTTCACTGCTAAGAGAGTGTGCTATCTCTGCCAACATCTGTGACTTCTAAATTAAAAAAGGAATTAAAAAGATTTTTTAAAAAGTTGCGGGGGATGGAGAGAGGCAAATAGCAATATTGGTGTGGATCTCTTAAAGGGCCCTTTTTCCCGCTTCTTCTGAGCTGAGCATGGCCAGGAGTTGGAGATCTGAGTTGACAGAATCTGCAGAGACTTTCAGGGATCTAAGATAGTGGAGACTGTTGCTCCGTCTAATGTGGGCTTTGGGAGCAGGGGAAATGCTGAGTATGGTAATGGAGCAAGAGAGATGGCTTGTTGGATGATGGAGCAGAAAGTCTAGTCATCCCTGCGAAACTTCTACTCATGCGAATGTGTCAAGGTCCAAGACTCAGTGGCTGCCAAACGTCTGAAAGCAGTTCAACCTTGACGCAGACCTAGAGAGGCCTTGAGGCTGGTATGAGGAGGATGTTGTTTTCTCTCTCTCAGTTGCCATCTGGCACCTGATCTGAGTCCTGGAGGGATGGAGGCCTTTTGAGCATCAGCATAGAGCAGAGCCCTTTCCCTCATGCCAACATTATGGCAATATGAAAAGCCACTTTATTGCTTGTGGTATCGGTAGTCACACAGCATTTGTGCTTAGTAGGCCTTTGAGGTTGGTTTAATGCCCTGCTATTGCTGACCTGGAATTCTTCATTTTGAATGAGGGGGCCACACATTTTCATTTTTCACTGGAGCCTGGTTCTGACTCTACATAAGCACACTAAAAAACTGAGATCCCAACCCAAGAAAAGGAAACGTTACTCCATGCCTGAACTGAGAAAGCTTTGAATGGACTCACTGAACTCTAAATTGTCAGAATTTAAGTCTTCAGTAAGAAACAGAGTAGGATCTTGAAACAAATTCACTAAACTAAAAAAAAAAAATAATAAATAAAATAAAGAAATTTGAAATTCTGCCAATGTTCATTAGTGGGTCAAGGTCCATGGTCTTAACTGATGGGGAAAAAGAGAGGTAAAGAGACATGCTTAGATAAGTTCTAGGAGATAATTGAAATCCGTACCGAGTTTTAATTCTTTGTGAAAATATTTGGAAACTGAATCCTCAGTCTCTGAGAAACTTGCCTAGAATTATCCAGTGTTGGTGTGAGGCATCTGGGTCATTTTGGAGCACTGGGGAATTCCCTGATTCTTATTCCTCACATAGTCTTTATATGGATTTAGAGAAATCTATAAGTACTCAATGCAGAGCTTTAGGTCTGATATCAAAAATTGGTTTGTGTTGAATAAGGAGACTATGTAGCACAAGTTACATCCCAAGAGAAAGGAAAGGGCTACTAAGTGACTTTGAGATGAAGGGATATGAGCGGTGGCACCTCGCAGGTCATTTGAACATTGAGAGTAACTTTTGTCCACATCCATTCTGGGTGAGACAGACATCATCCCTCTACTCTAGATGACTGGAAAATGGGTATAGAAATAAAGCCAGGTCTTCTAATGATGCTATTTGCTAAGAGGCTACACAGTCCCGGGTCATGGGAGCTCAAATATGCATAACAGTTCAGCCATCCTCAATTCTGGGGCATTACAGCAACCTAACACGGCTCTTTCCAGGAAGATTCTTCTCCAGCCCTACTGGAAATCTTATTTGGGGGAGTTTCTTGGAGTCTTTAGAGACTACCTGTTAGGAGACTATATTTGTTTGTAGAAATACCCCTTGTATCTAAGAAAGGGCATCTCAGAAAAGAGTGATGTTTCTCCAGGAACAAGGAGAGTCTGTGGACCTGCGCTGCCATCCAGGAACCCAGACCAGGCAAGGGAAGGCAGGTAGCGTATGCCATGGGTTTCTGTTCACATTGACTTTATGGAAATGAATTCTTGGAGAAATTGCAGTAAGTTGTTGGAAACAACAGTCTCTATAAAATACACATACAGTCACTCATGCCCACAGCATGCTCCTCATACTGACCTTCAGTGTGCTCTGGTTATGTAATGGGTCACATGCAAAGTCCTTAGGTTGGCCGCTAAGCCCCACGGTGGTCCAACCCCTACCCATCCTCAGTTCTCATCTCTGATTTTGCAGTTTCTGCCTCCAAGACTTTGCTTGTGCTATTTCCTCTGCCCGGACTGTCTTTCCTCGTCTTTTTCCTGGTGAAAATGTCTCCATTTTTTTCTTCCTATAAAATTTCCTTCACCTATCCAAGCACAATTGTTCCTCTCTTATTTGGGCCAATATTGAAGCTCACAGATAGTTTTTATTAATGGCCTGATCTCACTCTGCTGCCTGGATTTGCAATCTGGGAGCTCCATCGGGGCAAGGAATGGGACAGTGGTTCCACACCACCCAGCCTGGTGCTTGGTAAGCTTTTAATAAATACTTATTAAATGACTTAATGCATGAATGAACGCTTCAGTGAATAGATTCTTGCTAGACTGTGAGATCTCAGAAGACAAAAGGCTGAGCTTTCTTACTTCTGTATTTCCTACACCTTGCACAGTGTCTGGTAATTAAGGAAAATGAAGTTATTCCTTGTTTTCAGCTTACACATACTGTCGAAGGAATACCTCTTGCTTCAAGTAGTAGAAATGGCTGGACATTCAGTAGAGAGTAGCTGCCATGGGCAGAAACACTGAGGCATCACATAGTACAAATGCTACCCCCAGAAAGCACTCCTGACCAACTTGTCCTTGTCTCAATCTCTAATTGATTATCATCCTTTGATTTCATGGGCTGTCATGGGTTATAAGAAGAGTAAGTGTACATCCTGTTAGCCTGGGACAGTATCAGTTAGTGCTTGTTGTCCAGGAGTGATTATTAGTTGATCCCCATTTATTCTCCCAAAGTATCCTAGTTGGGAAGATAAATTATATGTCTGCTCTAATTGTGTGCTAAGTGGTATGCATACATTATAGGTATCAAGTTATTAATGGCTCCACAAAGCCCAAGATGTGACACCACCTGATGAAGCTTATAAAGGGATAAGAGATGAGAAAAATGCTCACACATTAAAATGCATGGAAGCATCACTAGGCAAGCAGAAGAGCTTCCATATGACAATGTCCATGTGTGTTGTGAGCTCTGGGAAAGGCTTCAGAGAGAACATGGCATTGGGGACGGTCCCTGAAGAATGAAGAATGGGCTTTGCTTTCAATAATAGAGGTTTCTTACTTTTCCCAAAAGAATCTGGAACATTCTTGCTTTGGCTTTTGCTGGTATTTTCTCTTGCTTTCATTTTTTATTTTTTCCCTTGATTTTGCTTACAATTTCCACACCTTCTAGAATATATTTCATCCTTTTATGTGCTTATCTGAATGTTACGCATGACCCAGGTTGAGCCCTAGAGTTCAGAGCCTCTCCCATTCATGCTGATTCTTACATATTTCAACTCTTTAGACCTTAAAACCCTTTCAACTCGTTTATCGCTTAGCATATAGTTTCTTCTGGTTTTCTTTACATTTGTAACATCTTCTCTTAGCTTCAAGGAAAAAGTGATCTTCTGTGAGAAGCAGAAAGGTTTGCCTGGAGGAACAGAGACTGGAAGCTAGTAACCCTAGAGTGACTGGGTAGAGGGAAGGATTGGGGATTGAGTTCTAGGACTAAGTGTCAGCCAGAGATAAGAAATTACCTTTCCCCAGACCAGAGCAGGGGAATGGCCCTCATTGGTGGGTTGGGGGATAGGGCTTCTCTTGGATATTTAGGGAGGATGTTCAATAAGACACTCCAGGATAGATCTGTCATTGCTAGGGATGAGCATTCAAGGTGGGCCCAAGTTATGATGGGACAAACCTCTTCCTGATAGTGACATGAAAAAGTGTGGCTTCTCCTAGATCTTATCCATGCACCCTCTTCCCTACGTAGGGAGGTCTGAGAATGGCAGACTATACACAAGGCACAGGTGCAGTCATAGACGGGGAAGAAGGCAGGTATTTCAAGCTACTAGTAGATTCTCGGAGCAGCTTAGGGATATTTCCATAGGGCCCACAGATTCTTCAAGCAGCAAAGGGTAATCTGGGAGCAAGACAACATTCAGGACAGGAAGAAACATCTCAAGAATACTTTTTTTGTTTTGATCAAGAGAAAGAACTTATGGAGGGGTTGAGGTATTGTCTTGAATGAAATAAGTACCTTTCCGCTAGTTTAAGCTGGTGATCAGGGAAACAACAATTTCCATCCTCCCTTCTTCCCTCCCTCCCTTCCTCCCTCCTTTCCTTCCTTCCTTCCCTTTTCTCTTTATCAATTACCACCCAGTTGAATGTAAGCCCTTGAAAGGAATTAGTAATGCATCATAACAAATTATATCACCATACCATTTAGCCTGATGCCCTGAGCCTAGTAGGTTGTAAGTGCTCAATAAATATTTTCTGATAGAACAATTAGCTGGGAATGTTTGTGAAGAATGTGCTTTTTAAAAAAAAATCTGAATTCCTCTTACTTGACCTCAAACATAAGATATTAGCAATGCCCTTGACTCCTTGGTTATTTATTTTGAAAATATTCTTTTAAGGTGCATCTTATGGGCATTATCTATGGATTTCCATGACTTCCAGGCTCAGACATTTTATTTTTTAACATATTTAATTATTTCTTCCCCTGATGGTGGATGCCACAAGGAAAAAGCAAGCAAGCAAACAACCAAATATGAACTAGAACTCAGCTTTTGGAACCCTAACAGTCTTAACAGATCAGTAAGAGCTGCATAGGAGGTTGGACACACCTTGGGCTGCTTGACAGCAGTCCTTCAGGGAACACATGAACTTCCTGGGATGCACTAGGGTGGTGAAGCTAGAGAGAAGAATAGTTCTTTGTGAAAAGTCTAGGACATCCACTGAGTCAGTGTCTCTTACTTTCTCTTGACTTGACTCCGGGCATAAGTTGAAAGATGGAGGCAGACCCTTCTGTTTGGGGGTTGGTTCTTCCTGCCTACTTCCTCTTCCTTCTGCTGTGGCCAGACTTCATACAACTGCCACCTGCCCCCTGCTCCTCTCAGCTCAGCTCTTTTGTTGCTATCTGAGGTTAGACACATTCTTGGATGACAGAGAACATAAACATACCAGTGGTCCACCCTTTAATTCTCTCCTATTTCATCAGTGTATGGAATTTCTTACTTACAGCAACTGCTGCCAAAGCTTGAATTAATTTTTCCATCCAGTGAAGAGCTTCTCAATGAGTGGCCTTTGGTTCAAAATTCCTGGTGGACTAAAATGCTGATTCCTTCACTTCTAGGGAAGGCTGGAACCCCAATGCTGGCCTCAAGGGGCATGTTGGGAAGAATTGATCTAAAGGTTTAGTGCTAGGACCAGAATCTTTAGGAAACTTTACACCAAAAAGCCTGATTTAAAAAAAAAAATAGAACAGAAAAGCACCAAGCAACTCTATTTCAGGGCCTCCTGAAGCCATCTGAGAAGTACTCCTTGCTCAGGAAGAAGATTGACATTGGATGAATTAATCTTCTGTCTAATCCTTATAAACTATTTATAACCCCTCTAGTTGGCCATGGTTTACTTGCCACTGTGCCTTTAGGCACAGTATTCCTGCTTCCCTAAATATCTGTCTTCTGCTGGATGACCTATTAAATGCCTAACTCATCTTTCCACACCCAGCTCAAAAGCACCACCTTGATGAACCTGTCCATGATTTCTCTAAACAAATTCAGGAGCAGTCTGTTGGGTTAGACCAGATTACTTTTTCTTCTACCTTTCTTTAGTGCTTAATTAAATAATTTAAAAAATGATTACAGATTCCTATATACTTTGTCTCAGATTTGATGAAACTATGTATTTGTATGTTTTTCTGTGCATTACAGAAGCATGATCTTTGGTGTCTGGAAGCCTGAGATCATTATCTGGTCTCTAAAACTAACTGACTAACTAGTGGGAACACTCTCAGTGGTTCTCAACCTTCCTAATGCCATGACCCTTTAATATAGTTCCTCATGTTGTGGTGACCTCCAATCATAAAATTATTTTTGTTGCTACTTAATAACTGTAATTTTCCCACTGTTATAAATTATAATGTAAATATCTGATATGCAGGAGACCCCCAAAGGGGTCATGACCCCACAGGTTGAGAACCACTAGAGTCTTTTCTTCTTTGTAAAATAGGCATATTAATAGCACTTCATTGGTTGTCACTAAGGGTAAATGAATTAATGTTTGCAAAGTGCTTAGAATGGTGCTTGAAATTTAGTAAACACTTATAAATATTAGTTATTATTTCACTAGACTCTTTTCCCTCTGGAGTAGGTCCTTGATTTTATTTTATTTTTTGTGTATTTCAAACATTTGATGTAGTATGTAGCATACGGTTAAGGGCTTAATAAATATTTGTTGAATGAATGAACCATTATGCAACAGATTAGTTTTAAAAAGAAAAGACTCTAATTCATACATCTCTTCTGAGGCAGGGAATTGGCTATTTGTTCCCTTCAGACATTCAGCTTCGACAGCCATGCATGAAACCATATTAAGCCTGGAGAATTTTCCATCCACTCTGGGGCCTGCTATTGATTTTTACCTACTGAAATATTTGGCTCCTTCATAAAGTGAAAAATTATTCACAAACAAAACAGGGAAACAGCCTTTAAATGCTTATATCTGCAATTCACATGTGATTTAACATTTTTCCTTTTGGATAGGATTGAAAAATATCTCTCTGTTTTAGATAGGAGTAAAAAATGGCTCCAAATCAATTGGTTTTTTGGTCTATAGTCATTTCAGAAGATGTATGTGAAACAGAAAGTAATTTTGTAAACTGATTTTTCTTGGAAACAGCAGAAGATCAGATTTTCTCTTTAACTCAGGCAGAAACCAAAATTTTATGTATTGGGGTTTGTTGTGATGGAATTTTCCAGTTAGGTGGGTCAAACATTTAGTATGTGTCATCTTCCTACTCTGCCTAATGATTACTGTAGTCACCTCCTTATCCTCAGTTTGCTTTCTGTGATTTCAGTTACCCATGGCCTGAAAATAGGTGACTACAGTTCAATAGGAGATATACAGAGAAAGAGAGAGAGTGTGCATGCCCAAGAGCACATGGGCATGTTTTATAATATATATATGTAAATATTGCTATAATTCTATTTTATTCTTAGCTATCGTTATTAATCTCTTACTGTGACTAATTTATAAGTTAATCCTTTAAATAAGCATATATATAACCCTGTATGTATGGGGTTTGGATAGGGTTTGGTACTATCCACAGTTTCAGGTGTCTTCTGAGTTTTGGGAACGGTATCTTTTGCAGATAAGGTGTAACACTATACTTGAGTAAACTGAAAAACCTAATTGTAATATTTTGGAAGAGAAGGGAAATTTTGCTGTAATGAAAACCATGCTCTACCTTGCAGGGGTGCAGGAACCCTCTCTGCTTTTTACTTGATAATTTATTCCTACTTGGGTCAAAGTAATTTGATAATAGAATATAAGGCTGTCATTCTTCCAAGTCTTGGGAATAGGGTCTGACTTTTCCCCAAGATTCAAGTATAATCCACACTGAGACTTGACATAGACTTATTGCTTTTTCTTCCCTTTACTGATGATTCCAATAATACCATCAAGTATTTAGCACCTAACATGTGTCAGGTCTTGTACATACATTGTCTCATTTAGTGTTCATTATAGTCCCTGTAGCTTTTCACATTAATGCTTTATGTTTTCACATAAAGACTCAGGGATCCAGGCCCCTTCCATCTGGTAACTCTAGTACTCACAGAGTGACTCAGGTATCCAGGCTCCTTCCATCTGGTAGCTCTAGGACCTCAGAGTTCTCCACTGGTTCTCTCCATCCACTGGAAAACCAGGGCAGAGTGCAATGGAATGAATTGCATTTCCCCCAAAATATATCTGTAGGTTTTAACCTTATGTACCTGTGACCTTATTTTGAAAACAGGATCTTTGCAGATGTAAGTTAAGATAAGGTCATACTGGATTAGGGTAGGCCCTAAATACAATGACTGGTATCCTTATAAGAAGAGAGATTGGAAAACACAGAGAAGACACAGGGAGGAGGGCCATGTGATGACAGAGGCAGGCAGAGGTTGGGGTAACACAGACATAAGTCAAAGAGCACAAAGGATTGCTGTTAAGAGAGAGACATGGAACAGATTCTCTCTCAGAGCCTCCACAAGAAGGCTTCTGGCACCTTGATTTCCAAGTCTCTGCTTCCATAATGTTTATGTTGTTTTCTATGTAGTTTTACACTTAGTTTGTGGCAATTTTTAACAGCAACCTTAGGAAATGAAAAAAAAAAAGCCAGAAGAAGGAGAAATAAAAAGACTTAATCACTATGTATTTCTTTACTTTATACATTTTATGCCATGTCTTCTTCTGGCTGATTCTACTGAGAAATCTGCTATTATCCTCATTTTTGTGCTTTTGTACATAATGTGTATTTCCTCCAGCTGCTTTTAAGATTTTCTTTTCATCAGTGTTTTTTTTTTTTTTTTTTATTGAATGGTAACTGTGTACATTTAAACAACTTGGTTATGATGAGTCTTAAAGTAGTTTTCTCTGTGTGTCTTATGTTTCATGAGCTTGGAGTTCAGTGAGCTTCTTGGATTTGTACATCGATAGTTTTTTACCATATTTGATTGTTTGAAGTTGTGCCACAGTTCATTGATGCCGTGTTTATATTTATTTATTATTTTAGTTTTTTTCCTCTCTGTTTCATTTTGAATAGTTTTGGTTGCTGTGTCCTCCATTTCACTAAATATTTTCTTCTGAGAACCCTTCTAATCTGCCATTAATCCCATCCAATGTATTTTTCATCTCAGACATTGTATTTTTCATTTCTAGTAGTTCAACGTTAGTTTTTAAAAATACTTTCCATGTCTCCACTGAACATGTATAATCATCCTTCCCACAGTTTCGTGAACACATGAAATATTGTCATTATATCTGTTTTAATTTTCTTGTTTACTAAGTCTATGGCATGGACTATGTCTCAGTGGTTTCTATTGATTTAATTTAGGATTTTTCTTCTTACTATGGATTACATTTTCCTGCTTCTTTACATGCCTGGTAATTTGTGAAGGATGGCACACATTGTTGGGTGCCATTACTTTCTTTGGTGCTAGATATTTTTGTATTCCCATGAATATTTTTGAATTTTGTCTTAGGATACAGTGAAATTGCTCAGAAACTCTTTCATCATTTCATATCTTTCTTTTAAGCTTTGTTGGGTAGGATCAAAACAACATTTAGTCTGGGGCTGGTTTTCTCCAACAATTGAGGAGAGATATTTCTCAGTACTCTGATGCCCTTTGAATTATGAGGTTTTTCATTTTGAATTTTGGCCACAAGAATTATCCCTGGCCCTCCATGAGGTTCAGGTTCCATTCCTGCTAATTGTTTCAGCCAATTCTTTCCCTGGGCTCAGGCCACATTTTTCACATAAATGGCTCTGATAAGTATCTAACTGAATAGTTGATGGGGACTTCCTGCAGATATCTGGAGCTTTCTTTCTATTTTTCTCCCTCTTTGTGTGTATTCTTCCCTATAACCTCTAGTCATTTTAGATACTGGTTTTCTCTTCTTCTCTAAGATAAAAGGCTGGGTCACCTGGGCTTTTCCTCCCTGTGCTGTGGCCTAAAAATTCCCTCCCAGCAGAAAACTGGGGCAATTATAGAGTTCACAACTTCATTTCTGATCTCTTAGAGATTATTGGCCTTTGTTGCCTGATATTCACTATCTTAAATGATGTTGGCTCATATATTTTGTCTGGCTTTCAATTTTTTTAAGATGAGAGGTTAATCTGATCTTCTTTCTCTAATGTGACTAGAACATTGAGGTTGATGTATAAGGGCCAGAAATTCTTTAACACTCTTCCCACTGAGAACTGTGGTCTATGTCTCCTCCCTTTATATTCAGACAGGCTGTGAGACTGTTTTAACCAACAGAATGCAGCAGGGGTGGTGCTATGCTAATTTTCCAGACTAAGAGTCTGGCAGATTGGTTTTCTTGACTTTTAGAACACTTTCTCTGAGAACCCTGACATCAAAGTCCTAGGAATCACATCACCCTAGAGCAGTGGTTCTCAACCTTCCTAATGCTGTGATGTATTTTGGTTGTTATAAAGGGGTAGTGACCTACAGGTTGAGAACCACTGCCTGAGAGTGAATCTGTTGTGGAGAAAAACAGAAGCCCCATTGAAAATTTCATCTAAAGCCTTGTTGACAATCAGCCATGTACCCAACCACAGGAGTGAGTGATCTTTGAAGTGGATCATCTAGCCCTAGTCAAGCTGTCCCAGCAGGTGCCACATGGAAAAGAGACAAGCTGTCCCTTTAAGCTCTGCCCAAATTACAGATTTATGAGCAGAATAAATGACTGTTAATATTGCAAGTTGCTAAGTTTTTGGGGTAGTTTGTTACCCAGCAACATGTGCCTGGACACCCACTCTTAACAGGAAAGAACTCATCACTTGGCCTGATAATTGAAAAGAGGGTGGCAAATGAAATCTAATAATATGCTCTGAAAGAAGAAAACATGGATTTTCTGGGCATATACTATTATCTCCACATACTTATGAAGTAGGTTTATATCCTTAATGGACATTCTGGGAAACTAAGACTCAGAGAGTTTAGCTTTTATGTCCAAGGTCACAGCAGGTAAATGGAAGTGTCAAGATTTTGACTCTAGCTTTTTGATCCTTTAACCTGAATGTGTTCCTCCATTTCCATCCATGTAGAGTCCATCCATCTAAGCAGCTAGCCCCAATTCCTAGTCCTCCCCATAGAGGAGCTTATGGCCAACCAGTATAGGTCTACATGGTTGGGCTGATAGAAAGAGACCATAAGAAAGTGAAGAAGACTCCAAAGTAAGGAAATATGCCGTACTGAGAGCCACCTGGGAAAACAAGTTCCAGAATCCAAGGAGAAGAGCCTGAGTATGCCACCAAAATATAAAAATCTAAAGTTGTGATCACATTTAGAGAACCTGAGACTCCAGATGCAAGGAAAGGGTAAGGAATAAGTTGGGGATGGCTCCAGGGTAGTCGTAGAAGCAGCGTATGACTGGCTTTTATAGGCAGGACACAGTGTGGCACCTGCTGAGGCTACTTGTGTTTAAAATCTCAGGGCTGGAGAAAACATTCACTCTTCTGCAAGAGATCTTACTGGGGCTGGTGGGGATTTAAAAAGGGAGCCTCATGCTATATATAGCTCATTGCCTTGGACTCTGTGATTGTTAGTTCTGTGTCAACTTGATCAGGCTTTAGTATCCAGTCATTCCACCAACACCTAATTTAGAGGCTGCTATGAAGATACTTTGCGATCCATCTTCCTTCTTCTTCATGAGAGGGACCCATTTCCAGCTCTCTTTGGAAGTGCTCTAAATTTTCTCTTTGTTCTTAAGTAAAAATTCTATTACACTGGAAAAAAAGATATTTTGTAATTAACCTATACATTCAGTTGACTCACATAAAGGAGATTATCCTCAATAATGTGCATGGCCTCATCCACTCAGTCAAAAGGCCATAGGAGCAAAATAGCATTCCCTGATGGATAAATGAGAAATTTTGCCTGAAGTTTATAGCATCATCTTTTGCCTGAAACTATCCAGCAGTTCAGCCTGTCCTGTGGGTTTGGGGCTTGCCCATTCCCACAGTTGTGTAAGCCAATTCCTTGAAATTATCTATCTATCTACCTTTTATTGGTACAGACTTTAAGGGAACACATGAGGCACAGATTCATTATTATTCCAATAACACACTTGAGTTCTTTGCAAAAACACCAGAGACTATAGCCACTGGCATTAGGACTGTTACAAATATTCAGAGAGGACCAAATGCCACCACTAACTTGACCTGATCTTGATGGCATCAATTACACCCTTGAAAGAGAAGAGCAAGTTTTCTCATGCCCTAATAGCCATTGCTCAGCAAATCAATGCATGCTCATCTTGGAAAACTGACTTATTGCCCTAGAAACCCAGGAGCTTCTCAGGTGGCAGCATGGCCTCTCATATTAAACATTTACCCTTAAACTGGGGCTCGGGTGCTATGGGGACCAGGGCTGCTTTAAGGAATTTCTCTGATGGGTAATTATCTGCAATGCACACCAGGGCTAGGCAATGCTCACTGCAAGGTGGCGATTTAAACTCTATGCACACACCAGTGGCTTCCGAATTAGCTGCGATATTCTGTGATCAAAGGAGAGAAAGAGGTTAAAAAAAGAGAGATCTATAGCCAGTGTCATTATGGGCAGCTCAATGAAGACATCTGCTCCATGCCCAGAGCTGCAGATAAGACGTATGACTGCGTAGAGGGATGGAGAATGGGATGCGGAAATATTATCATGCCATTCTATAAATCAGAGGCACATCCTCGCTTTGAATACGGTAGCCAGGGCAAGCTGTCTTATCTCAACGAGGATATAAATGAAAGGGTGAAAGGCCACGAAGGGCAAGGGAGCTGATTAAAGCATGGAGGATGAGGTGGGGGCAGGAGGCGACAGGGTGGATTTCGCTGGTAGAGAGAACGCTGATGTACCACAGAGCGTGTGGTGCGGAGAGAGATCAGGTAGAGGTAAATGAAGTAATAAAAGGCTCCCCAAAGGCCAAGTGGGTGTTCCTACTTATCCTGCCTCATGAAATTAAATGGCAACAGATTTGAAATGGATGAAAGGGCATCTCTTTTAATGCACCAGATGCCTGATTTTCATCTGGGTATCTGGGAGGCCGCCTGTACGTTGAGGAGAGTATCAGGGAGCTTAGGGATCTGGGTGAGGCAGGCCTGTGTCTCAGGAGAGGGAGTCTTGGTGCGTTGGTCCTGCTTGTTGCTCCTGTCCGAGCCCAAGGTCCTGCATCTGCAGCCTGCTGGGCCAGAACAGCCTCTTTCCAGACCCTTCCAACTCTGAAGAGCTTTGATTTTCTGCATATACCTGGTGTGAGCTCAGGGACACCCAGGAAGAAGAATGCTGTGAATCTCTCGCTTCCCTCCTCCGCTCCCTCTATTGGGAAAGGAAAGGAAGGCAGGCTGGGAAAGGAGGTGGCTGAAGCGAGCAGAGGCTTCGGGGGCCTTCATAGCATTTGATCGCAGAAGCCTGAGATGCTGATGGGATGGAACACTGTGAGATACACATTAAAATCTCCTTTACATAAACTAAAACATCTTTTTTTTTAAGTCCCAGCATCATCCCAGTTCACATCTACCAGCTTTTTTTGACTTAAGCGAATTACCCAATTACTTATCTTCCCTGAATCTCAGTTTTTTCTCTTTAAAGGGGGCTAATATGATCACCACCTTCATAGATTATGCATTAAGGCACTTAGCCACACAAGCAGTGTTTCATAACTGAAAGCTATTATTAAATAAATCTACTACTTAAAAAGATTGGCATAATCCTATAAGTACTTTGACAGATCAAACTAGTAATTAGTGACAGACTCCGGATTCAAATGCCAGCCTATCATCATGTGCCTTTCCCGTCAGATCACACTATTTTTAGTTGAGGTCAAAAGCTGCTCGCAGTCCAAGGCAGAGTTTGATTAATGACACATGTTTGAGCCAGATAAGATGAACCATGAGAGGTCAAAGAGGGAAAATGCTTACTCCAATGGGCTGGAGCAATCTCAGAAAACTTCCTGGAGGAGAAGGCATTGAATTCAGAGTTTGTAAACTAGAAGACTACAGCGGAAGTCAAGAAGCAGACACAATCAGGAGAAACCATAGTGGCCAGCTTGAGCCACTACACCTTATTATAAGCCACCTGCCTTATAATAAGAGTTGGCAGTTCCAACAGGGCAGTGGCGATGAGGATGGAAGATGGCGATTGACAGGTGCTTTGAAAGGCAGACTGAGGTTGAAATGTTTCCTAAGCAAAGTGAGAGCCATCAGAGGGTTGTGAATTAGGATGGGACACAGTCTTCCCAATGCCACCAAAGGGGGTTTGAGTAGATTAATGCAGTGGCTGATGTCTGGGGTAAAGGAAAGAAATAAAATCCTGGGCTGTCAGAGAGCGAAGGACGGCCCCGTCCAGGCAGGAAGTTCACTGTGGCAGGATGAGGATTGTGACAGTGGTGATCAAGGCGGAGTGGCGGTGGTGGTGGGGGGAGTGTGCCCTCAAAGAAAGATCAAGTGGCAGCAACAACAACAAACGCCTCCTGGGGCCCTGCTGTGCGCTGGGCTGTCTTCCAGCACTGGACGGATCTGCACAACAGCCGTGCGGGCGGGTACTCTGGCTGGCGCTCTGTCTGCCTTCAGGCCAGACCAACCTGAAATGGGATCTCTGCTCCAATTATAAGTACTTACTGCACCAGTGACTGGGCCAGTTGTCACCCCAAATGTCAGTTTTCTCATCTTGTAAATGGGGTAGCCGTATCTATGCTGCAAAGTTGTTTGTGAGTTGATGTGTGGGAAGCCCCCCAGAGCGAAAGCCTGTCTTGCAAGCAGCACACTAGCGTGAGTGAGACGACTCCCTTGTCCCCTTTGCTCTTAGAGGACTCTCGAAGGAATGTTAGGCCTGGATGCGAGTGGGTGGCATGAAACTCAAAGGGTCAGAGATTAGAGTTCCAAGTGTCAGAGCCTGAGAAAATGCTGTTACCAGCAACAGAAACAGGGAAATTGGTTTTGAAGGAAATATGATAGGCTTGCTTTGATTTTGAGGGGATGGCCAGGCATCCAAGCAGAAAAGTTTGACAAGCCATTGGAAGCACAGAGCCTGATCTCGGCAAGACACCAAAATTCTTGAGGAAAATTGAGCAATTTATCAAGTGTCTAAATATCTTGCCCACATAATGACAAACACTCAGATTTTTGGAACCCTTTTGACACGGATATAAATGTCAACTTTTTATCTCAGTACTTGGTGTAACAAAGGCCTCTTGTTTTCCTCTGGATTATGAATCCAGTTATTTATTTTATTTTATTTTATTTTTTTGCCAAGACCCACATGGCTCAAATCACCATCTTTTTTTTTTTTGCCCTTGGGCAGGAGTCTGCAAAAGGGTTAAATGAGAAGTTTATTTCTCTCTTGGCTCTCAGCTCTCGAATTCTTTATTGTCCACACCTCCACAAATCTTATTTCATTACATTTTTGGAATTACAATGTAATTTTGGTGATTAACTTTAAATTGGGGATAATACACTGACAGGCATTAACATAATGTCAAAACATTTTTTTACAATTATTTCTTAACCTTCATCAAATCACTCTTCCCCTGTGGACCTTTATTAATATGATATGGACAACACACAGGACTCAAAGTTGCGGAAAGGAAAAGTGATGGCAAGGGACATTTATCAGAAATGATCAAGGCTAGTAAAAGACAGTGACGGTGAGATGAAATTTACATTCTCACAGTTCCCTGTCTCGGAGCAGAAGTGAGGGGATGAGTGCTGGAAGTGGCTCCTGGGATGTTTGGGTTAGAGCGTGGCTGGTAGGAGTTTTGTTCCCATTGTCACATCTGTTACCATTACCCAAATGGAGCATGCATTCTGGTGAAAAACGAAAACAGCTTGGCAGGCCAAAAATAGTAGCTCAGCTCCACATGGAGAGACTTAGGAACCAGACAGCGCCTGCTTAGAAGCAGAAGTGGAAATGATACCGTATCAAGTGAGAGAGTCTTAAGAGTTTTCAAAACATTTTCACTCATTTTATCTACTTGGAGAATCCCAGTCTCTTTGGGGGACAAGGCCAGGTCGATGTGGATCAGCCTCATTTTATGGAAACTTAAGAGATTTTAAGCAACTTGCCTCATATGATACAGTGAGTGGGAAGCAGAGAGGGTGGTGGTTTAGCTGTGGACACAGGTGCAAATGAGCTCGAATACAACCTATCTCCAACATTTACGAGCTCTGTGGGCTGGAAAAGTAACAGTCTCCCACACTTTCAGGTTCTTCATTCATAAGTCGAAGGTGCCAGTAGTGCTTCCCTCACAGAGTGAAATTTATGTACAAAGTTCTCAATAGTTGGTATCTATTTGTATCATTATTAGGAGGAGAAATAGTAGAATGAAATAGACCTGGAGCCAGAACTTGGGCCTCCTGAGTTCTGACTTTCCCATTGTATCTGTGCCATGAAGTGGGGGTCGGGGTCAGACATGGCCAAGAAGAAAAGCTGGCAGGGAAGACTCAAACGCTGCTGCACATCTGGGCCCATCCTGGGTTCTTTTGTCTCACTTTATCACCCTCGGTAGAGTGCCATAGCGTCACAGCTCACAGCAACCTCTGGCTCTTGGGCTTGGGTGATTCTCTTGCCTCGGCTTCCCGAGTAGCTGGGACTATAGACACTCACCACAATGCCCAGCTATTTTTTTGTTGCAGTTCAGCTGGGGCCGAGTTTGAACCTGCCACCCTTGGTATGTGGGGCGGGTGCCTTACTCACTGAGCCACAGGCGCTGCCCCCCCATCCTGGATTCTTCAGACTTGCGACCATCAGGCTGAGTGGGGTTCACAGCCTTCATCTCCCTTGCTAGGCCCTCCTGAACTTAAACAAAATATTTTGTCTTTATGGTTTGTCTTTATCCCAGGAAAATTTGTTTGCATTAATATGTTTGTGCTAGCCAACTCTGTTTTCAAAGAAAAGCTTCTCTCAAAATATAAAAGAAGATATTTAAAAAATGAACACTAGGCCAAGCACAGTGGCTTACACCTGTAATCCCACCACTTTGGGAGGTCACGGCAGGAGGATTGTTTGAGGCTAGGAGTCTGAGACCAGCCTGCATAGCACAAAAGACCCCATCTCTGCAAAAAGTAGAAAAATTAGCTCAGTGTGGTGGTACATACCTGTATTCTCAGCTCCTCCCTAGGCTGAGGCAAGAGGATCTCTTGAGCCCAGGAGTTTGAGGCAGTGAGCTGTGACCACTGCATTCTAGCCTGGGTGACAAAGTGAGAACTTGTCTCATTAAAAAAAAAAAAAAAGATATAATGAAAATGCAGGCTGTATTATTTTCCAGGTTCCATGGCAGTTAGCCTTCAGCTCATTTCAACCAATGAGAGGCCTCAGGAAAAGTTGGGGTTGGGAGGAAGGAAAAGATCAAGGTACTTCTCCTCCTTTCTCTGCCTCTGGTGGCATTTCTGGCAGTGGCTCCAGCTCCCAGCGAATAGAGCCCTGTGGCTCTGGCTGTTAACGAGGCCCCTGGGCTCTGGACTCCTCAGCCTGGACAATGATGGTGTCCAGCTTTTGCTAATCTCTGGGCTACAAAGGGTGGGTTGATGTGTAAGCTCCATCACCTACGAGCTCTGATGTTCTCAGCAATTTACTTACTTCTCTGAGCCATCCTCAGGTCTCTCATTTACAAAATGAAAATAATGATGTTTAATTGCATATGTTAAGGTGCCACCAACACAAAGTAGAGGTGCAATAGAGGGTAGTGGCTTTTATCACCACCACACTAGCGCCCGTCAATTGGCTGAGTATTGAGAATGAACTCAGACCCTACCCGTCTCCCTCTTCCTGGTGGCCTAGCTGTATAGAGTCTTCTGAATGCAACATTTTCCAAACTATCTTCCATGGACCACAAGGCTTTCCAGTGTTGTAACGGGTCTTCGTCAGGCATTGAGGTGATAAAATATGCAGCTGTCCTTAGCTTTCTTGACTAGAAATGCTTTTGTTAATCGGGTTATTTACATTCCCCAGGACATAGTTCGCAACACTAGAACAGAGGCCTAAATCCCACACTTTGGGATCAGACAGGTCTGGCCTGTAACCTCAGGTTCAGCACTGGTAGCTGCAGGACCTGGGGCAAGTTTGTAACTGTCTTTGAACCTGGTTTCCCAATCTGTGAAATGAGATATTCATAGCGTATGCTCTGCTGTTGTTGCTGTGAGGTTTTAATAAAATATTTCAGGTGAGGTGCTTACTACCTTAGTGTCTGGCACTTCTTCAGCAAATGGCAGTTGCTAAGAGAACAGCAATTATTATCACTACAAAGAACTGAAGCCCAGTAAGAGTTTCGTAGGGCCTTCAGAAATATGTTGAAATAATTGTCATGAACACTGCAGTGGAGTCAGAAGCAAGAGAATAAGTCATAGGGGTGGCAGGTTTTAGGGAAGGGCCATGTGGCTTCACCAACAATGGAGCTGCAGGTTGCCCCTGCCCATGGGCAGCCTGTGCTCTTGACTCCCTTCCTGCCCACCAGCCTGCCTGTGTGCCCACGCTTCATGCTTTGCCCCTCAGTGGCAGTGTGGACAGCCCACTCTCCACCATGCGTGGCCACCCCTTCTGGCACTGCACAGGCTGTGGGTAGGCTGAGAACTCTGTGGCCTCTTGGGGACTGTGTACTCAGAGCTTCCTTTGCACACCCTGCTTTTCCCCAAGTGGGCCCCCAGGTCTGACGTAGATCAGAAAGGGACCCAGAAAGAGAGCCCAGAAGAAGTCTCAGGAACTCTTCTGAGTCAAAACAGCTCAAGGCCTCAAGGCTGCCTCTGCAGTATATGTGCATGTGTGTGTGTGTGTGTGTGTGTGCTGTGTGTGCTTTTTATCCTGGCAAGAAAGTAGAAAATACTCTTTGTCCTTATCTGAGTGAGTCCTTGTTTCTGTTCCTCGATTAATTCCAAATACAGAAGGCATCAACAGCTCTCTCATAGTGTTTCTTTCTAAAACCAAGAGACTCTTGATCTGCAAACTGCAGTTTCATCATGGTAGTGACTGATCACTACACCACCGACTCCTATAATCTCTGTAACTTGACTCTGAGTTGGAAATTGGAGTACATTTGTGGGATTTCAAGTAATTCTAGGCCTCCCTGTGCAGGAGGAATATCAACCGACCAGTCTTGCCTATGGAGACCACCTTCTTCTAATCTTCAGTGCCTGCCCCTAGCCTCCATGCTACCCATGGCACTGTAAGTTCTGCCCCCTGGAGACAATGCTGCTCTGCTCAATATACATGCTTAGAATAGAGGAGGGGCACGAAAGCTGTGGGGCTTGTCTCCAAGCCTTTGGGTTTTTGCTCAGGCAGAGTGGCCAGTGCAGTTTTGACCAGAGGCTATCATTGTACTACATGGCTTACGTAGTACAAAACGCACCGGCCATTCCGCACACCTGATGGTCTAGTTCCTTCCTGCGAGAGGTTCATTCTGCTGATTTTTCATTGCGGTGTGTTCACTCCAACCTTATCACCCCTTTCATCTTTCCCTCCCTCTGTGAGGAGAGGCTGGTGAAGAACCAAGAACCCCAGAAGAAGAGGGTGAAATAGAGACTCTAACTAAGGAAGCCCCAGGCAGAGGAAGGGGCACCCAGGAATAGTTTGGGTACATCCTGATGATGTTTCTGCTTCTTGCCACTTTGTGGGGTCCAATTTTTTTGGCTTCTGGTGATACAAGAGGGTGATTGACTGAAAGGGAGTAGTAAGGGGCTTGGCAGCCAGGACCAGGTCAGGGAGACTGAACTGGTGAAGGAGAGAATCAGCACAGGTCTAGCATGGAACCAGGGGAGGATGTCGGGTCCTGTGGGACATGGGGATCAATGTTTATATTCTTTAGTAGACCACAGTGCTTTTCTAGAGAGATGGGCTTTCCCAGATGTACCGATGACTTTTGTTTTACCTGTCAGGGAGCTGTGGGAAGAGTGAGCATATGGCAACAGAGGCTACCCTGAAAGGTTGAACACAGCCTGGGAGCCAAAGAGGTCAATGAAATTGATGAATCGTGCCCCTTAGCATCACTCAGACTTGTCAGAGTGGAGGCCCTTGTTGCTAGAATACTGAAAGCCCATGCTGTCTCTGCACAGAGGCTATTTGTGGTCAATAGTAGGAAGAATAGGGTCCTGCGTAAGGACTCAGGTGAAAGCACGCGTCTGGGCTTGCTCCGATCTAGGTTTCCTCTGCCAATATTTTCTTCACTGCCTTAAGGCTGACCAAGTATAAGATGCAAAGTCAGAGAGAAAAAAAACACAGACTTGCTTCCCTGGCCGTGTTGCTGAAGAAGAACTGACATGTGCCAATGTCATCAGCATCTCCCCTGTAGAGCCCTGCTGCTGACAGGCTGGTGTCTGGACACGCTCTTTCTGTGTGGACCAGGTAGATCAGGATGGGATGACGTTGGCAGAATTGTGGTGGAGAGGACAGCATAATAATAACACCATCGATATAATAAAGTGAGAGGAGCAGTATCAGCCAATGGCCTGGAAACTCAAGAAATTTAAGGAGCATCCAGGCCCAATGAGCTGTAACTGCTCCAAGTGTTCAGACTGATGGAAGTCAGTCAGCCACCAGGGTGAGATGGCCCAGAATAGCACATAAAATGGATGGAAGAAATGGACAAGAGCACAAGCACAGTTATTTTGAAACTACAGAATTAAAAGCTGAAACAACAGTCCATGGAGAAGCAACCTGTCTGTGTGTTATGGTTGAATATTTGGAGTTGACAGCCAGGCCAACACAGCAATGTGTTTGAGGTCAGAGTTCAGCCACTGTACAGGCACCCCCCCTGCAGACTGCATCTGAAATAAATAACACTGGGCCTCCCAATAACTAGAAATCATACCAGTAGATGAATAATAATGATACTGATAATAATGCGTCCCACTGGTCGAGCACTTTCTCAATGTGGACCTGGTATTTATTTTATAACTCACTCTAATCTTCAAGCCACAAAGAGATTAGAAGGCAGTAATCTCAGCATCATTTCAACGAGGTTAGCTACTTTCCAGTGACAGTGGCAGTGCTGTGTTGTGAACCCAGATTCATTTGGCTTCAAAGCATGGGTTTGCCCTGTGGATTGTTTTATCTCTCCACCAGCCAGTCTGTTAATACAGCAGAAAATGATTGCGTCTGCCATCTGGAGAGAGTGTGACTGGAGGTGTGATTGGGGCAATACACGATAGAAGTTATACTTCATAGATGAAGTAACATCTGTCAGGTCCTACAGGCCCTTCATCACCTCCTGGATATGACATACTAAGACCTGTGACTCTTAGAAGGGGCCTCCTGAGCTGCCACATCACTCTTGACTGGAAAGAGAACATTAACAGCCTCATTCTATGAGAAATTCAGGTCTTAGATTAATTTGGCTCAGATTCTGTCATGCTTACACTGGGCCCTGGATGCTCACATATCTACTGAGCTGCATCTCTCCCTGTGAACTCAACCACTTTGCATGACAAAGCCTCCATATTTTACCTTATTATTCCCTGTGGGTCTGGAAAGCTGCCTGATCTCCAGCTAAATCTTGTTCAAACCCACCACACTCCTGCAAGGAGACTTGCAGTGAACACACTGATGGCCCAAGACCACCACACTGTGGTCTTTCTAACAGTGGCTGCCTTCTGCTGCCCCCAATCCTGGGCTATCCCTTCATGGCAACTCTATGGTGTAAGGGAAACAACAGCCTGAGCTTCAAAAGATGTGATTATTAACTGTCTATGAAATTATGCAACTTAATTCATCTGAGTCTCAATTTCTTTATCTGTGAAATGGGGATCAAATAATACTTGCCACTAGAGTTTATTGAACATCTGTAGTGTGCCAGAAGCTATCTTGTGTATGTCATCACATTCAACTTCACAGTAACCCTAAACTTTTACCTCTTTCTTTCTTCCTGGCTGAAGCAGGATTCTTCTATTTGGACACCTTTTCTGATATAAGCAGAAGTTCGTTGTGCTCTTTGATTACAGTGCATTGGGTTATCCAACTTCCCTTTAGAAGGCTACCCATTTAGCTGGGTCATTTTCTCTGGGGGCTTTCTTTTTCAGTCCCAAATTCCTTACTTTTCTCACCAGTCGTGTTGTTGAAATAGCAGGGTACCTTACAACCAATTGGCATTACATGATTTCTAGGTTATGGAGCAAGACAACCATACTTATGTAATCAAGAATAGAAAAGACTGATTATATCCACGCTGTGATGTAGCATGTAACGTGCACTGCAATGGCTGTCTGCCCCCCATCTGGAAGGAGATCTGTGGTTCATCACTTCATTTGAAACATGGAGCTAGTGGGACAAAGGCAGAGATCGTCATGTACATTTGAACAAGGTTGCTTTGCTATCTCATGGGCAGTTTGGGGGCCCTGCCTATAACCTCAGCAAACTCCCTGGCAGAAGTGCACTCCTAGGGCCCTGTTCCTGACACTAGCAAATCCCAGCACTCCAATTTCCTTCCATTTGTAAATGTTCAGTTAAAACAAACGAGAGTTCAGACAAGGCAGTTTGGGAACTCATCCTAGGAAAAGAGCTAGCTGTCTCATTGCTGAATTTCCCTACAGTCACCTTGGAAGTACTCCCCTTGGGAAGCTATGCACTGATGCCAGCACCCAGTCTAGCCTTCAAAGCAGTTTTGGAACTCTTTTTCTGGAATGACTATCAGAGCAATCATATGAGGTCTGACGATTAAGTTGGTGAACTTAACCTAGAAAAAGTGCTACATAGCTGAATATTGCCTTTGAAGTAATCCCCTTGGCCATCTGGTGACCTTAGTGATGTTCTGCAATGAGATATGTAGCACTGTTTCTGGAATGGGTTTGCCACCTTGACTGACCTCATACTTTGTGCAGGCAAGTGCAGTAGCTACTTGCTTGTAAGATGAATGAGAAATCGCCTTGCCCTCCAAAAGTTTATTCTGTAGTGCAAGGGCTAGCAAACCTTTTCTCTGAAGGGTCAAGTAGTTACGTATTTTGTAGGCTAAGAGGTCAAACGTGGTCTCTGTTGCAATTACTCAATTCTGTAGCCATAGGCAATATACAAATGTTACAACATGTCTAAGCTTATGGCTGTACAAACACACAATGGCCAAAGTCTCCTAAGCCCCACTCAAGGGGGAAAACTAAACGTGAACAGTCAGTAATAAAAGGATATGTGTAATAATGGAAGTACACACAAGGTGTAAAAGCAGTGTAGAGAGGGCGAGTTGCAGAGTATGCTCCATTAGTCTACGGCAGGGTACATCAACCTTGGTACATTGACATTTGGGGCCAGATCCAGATAATTCTTTGCTGTGGAAGAGTTCCCTGTGCATTATGAGATGTTTAGTAGCACCCCTAACCTTTGTCAACCAGGTGCCAGTAGCAACCATCCAACCCAGGCTGTGGCAATGAAAAATATCTTCAGAGATTGCCAATGGTCTCAAAGAAAATTGCCACCAGTTGAGAACCACTGGGCTAGGGTCTTTAATTACCATGGCAAGAGGAAAAGTCACATACATTCTTATGAAGATGGTGACCCCTAATTAGGGTTTTGAAAGATGAATAGGAGCTGGTTACGTGGATGGATGACAGCTTGTTCTGTGTGAAGAAGGTAGAACATTTTAAGCAGAAGGCAGAGGAAAGCAAAAGCAAATAGATGTGAAATAATATGATCTGGTGAAGGATTACAAACCTTTGACTATTTTGAGGTCACTGCATGTGTGTGTGTGTGCGTGTGCATGAGCACGTGTCTGCATGTGTACACACCTGTGTGCCTGTGCATGGAGAGGTTAGAGGGCAAGGTGAGAGAGGTATACAGGGAACAGATCACAGTGGTCCTTGTGGGCCGACCTGAAGAGATTAGAGGTTGTCTGGTAAATAATTATATTGTACATCCTAACATGTGGAAGGATAGTGGGTTATTGATGAATAGCTGACATGGCGAACCGTAGGCCCTGCCAGAAGGTGTGCTTAGAACTCACAGAACTACTACCCTGGCTACCCCAGGTTGAAGCAAAGAAGTGATGGTAACTTCTCCTGCCAACTCCCACGTAAATCCCCTGTGTGAGGAGAACGAATTAATTTTAATAAAACCGTAAATATGAACCAAAATGTGCTCTCAGATAGCTGCTCTACCGTGTGCTAGGCCAGATTTTATCATTCTGTGCTATTTACAAGATATTCTAGTACATGATAAACTTAATAAAACGGTGGAGTCTACTGATATTGCTGTACCACTAACCACAAAATTCCCCAGAATATACGTAGCAAATAAAAATAAGTGCACTTGCCTGAGAGTGAAGGAACGCAAGCAGGGTCATTCCCTGGTGTGGGAGACACATTCCACTCCAACCCACTGACGTCATCCACGTGGCTGGCTTATTTCCAGGGGTTGAAGGGTCCCGGTACATTATTCAAGCCCTGCAGAGAAGAGGATTTACATTTTGAATTTTTAAAACCACTTTTTAAAAGAGAAAACTCAGGGAACTTTTATTATCCTTGTTTTATCAGAGGGTAAATAGAAGCTCGGCAAGGCAAAGTGACTCCACCTTAGATAAGACTGAAAATGACCATTCTTTGGTAAACACATTTTATTTTTCTTTTACATGTTTTGTTTGAAAAATTTTCATGTATCAGAAACAAGTATTAATTAGGTTTTTGCCACCCCCCCCCAGATTAATTTGAAGCAAACATCAAATTGCCATGTTGTTTCTTTTCTTTTTTTGAGGCAGGGTCTCACTTTGTTGCCCTGGGTAGAGTGCTGTGGCTTCATCCCAGTTCACTGCAAGCTCATCTTCTTGGGCTCCAACTTTCCTCTTACCTCATCCTCCCAAGTAGTTGAAACTATAGGCATGTACCAGCACACCTGGCAAGTTTTTCTATTTTTAGTAGAGGCAGGGTCTGGCTCTTGCTCAGGCTGGTCTTCAACCCAAGAGCTCAGGCAATCCACCCGTCTCAGCCTCCCAGAGTGCTGGGGTTACAGGCATTACCCACCATGTCATTATGCTTCCAACATTGTACTTCCAATGTTAATAATGCACTTTTATGATACTTCTTCTATTCTTCAAGATGGGGATAAATGAAATAATATATATTTTTTAACTTAGCATGTTTCTATTTTTCAAAAAATGATCCTATGATTTCTTTTACCTGAAGCTAGACAAGATAATACAACAGGCACTGGATGGATCATGTGATAACCAGACCCCCTTGACTCCCTGCTAAGACCAGTGGGGAAGGCAAACAAGCCCCCAACCCTTGAAAAGAGTTTCTCTTGGAGTTCTTTAGTCCCAGGCCCTGCAAGGGTGGAGAGGCTAGATTCCGAGAAGAAAGCCTAAAATAAGGAAGTGTGAGGGGAGGGGTGGACTCCAAGAAAAACCTTTAGTGGAAGTCCCAAGTTCTTGACCTGTGATTGTCCTTTGGCTTGTGATTATCCCCTGATTTGTACTTCCACCTTGACCCTCCAATGTGACCCATGAGCTAATGTTATCCCTGCCCCTTAAGCTAACTGCAAATTTGGCTTCTGTTCCTGCTTGCTTGCTGATTAAGCAGTAATTAGGATATATAAACCCATTTTGCCTGGCACTCAGGGTCGCTTGTCTCTTATGGCAATGACCCCTGTGCAGGTACAATAAATTTCTATTGATTAAGGCATCAAAGTGGGGTCTGAGTCCCTTTCTCAGCTGTGTGAGTCACAACAATAGCTACAGTGACCAAGAACTGTGAGTAATCAGGAAAAAACATCAGTTGTCTATTATCCGTGCCCTCAACTTCACAGGTGAAAGCTAGGAAAATAGATGATAGATAGATAGATGAATATGGTTTGGAGAAGTATCCTTTGAGTCTAACAGAACTTGATCCTCCCTGCACCTTTTACTGGTTATATGATAGCTGTCACTCAGCTCGCCTCCTCCCCAGCTCATTTTCTTCAGATCTCAAAGAAGGCTGTGTGTTATATCAAATATTTGTTGTCACAGCAAGGCTCCATAAAAGACCACCCCGGACTCAGTGCCTTAAAACAAATAAACATTTATTTTGCTCATTAGTTTGTAGTTCAGGGATTAAAGTTAGATGTTGTCAGACAATTCTTTTGTCCTTTAGATTCGCTTATGTATATTGTGAGGGGTGCCTGGCTGTGATCTCAGCTTGGACTGCTGTGACAAATCAACTCTGCTCCAGCCATGGCTGACCCCAGCAAGCTAGCCCAGGCACTTCCTCACAAACATCTCAGAGGAACCAGAGGGTGAACTTCTGTTCATAGATGTTTTTACAAGCAAGCTTCCTCTTCTATCCCATTTGCTCACAGTGCATTGATTGCAACCAGTTGCATGGATAAAACACAGTAGAGCAGGGAGATGATGTTCTGCTCTTGGGGGAGCAAGGGGGAGGAAGTTACAGGGAAACTGTACCTGCTAGAACATTACAGGGCAAAGGGTGTGCACACTGGGAGGGCTAAGGAGTTGGGGCCCTTAGTGTAATCAGCACATCACAGGATCCCTGTAAGACTAGCTAAATGGAGTCATTAAAGGGATTAAGTGAAATAGCATTCACATAAGTAACATGCATATAAAGTAGTGAAGGGCTTAGCACAGCATTTGCCATATTATAAGTGCTCCGTAGAAGTTAAGTATTAGTTATTGTTATTAAAATATTGTCATATTATTATTGTTAATGCTTTCAGGCATTTTCAGGAGGAAAACAAAGGACTGTAGGAACGCAGAACAGAAAGAGACTCCTTCCTCTAAGAGGAAGACAGGTGCATGAAACAGCATTTGAATAAGACCCAGAGGGATGGTGTTTTGAGTTTGGAACAAAACAACAAAGAAACAGAAATATAGACATTCCTTTAAAAGCCCACATATTCTGTTGGCATTGGCCTTCATAGGCATCTGACCGCTTAAAATAACTTGAAGGACTCCAAGAAATTTCCCAGCCTCTCAATAGCTCTTCCATTGGCCTGAAACCTTATTTAAAATTCCTCCCAAAAGAACATTTCTTCTGGATAAGACACTACGATCATCTCCAAGGACATGGGGTGCAATCTAGTTCTTGTTGGCCCATCATGGTTCTTGGTAGCAATGGTATGAAGCATAGTCCCTTGGAGAGGGAGCCGGCCTTGGGGGCTGGGCTGGACCACATAATGACTTTGCCTGAGGGAGGAGAGGCTCTGGGCAGTTGAGAGGGTGAACCCTCCTTGGCACCAGGGGGCTGGCATGTGCAGAGGAAGCTGGTAAAGAATGCAAGAGATCTGTTACAATTACCATCTTAGACTGGGTTTCCCCCAAAGCAGATCCTGAGACTTGAGTGGTTTATTCAGTATGTGATCCCAGGAAACACAGGTAGGGGAAGTGAGGCAGGAAAGGGAAGGGAGTCGGGCCAGGGGAAGTTAATGAAAGGATGCTGCCATGAGCACTGGCACCTGGTCCCACAAGGGACTGCACGGAGCGTTCTTCAGACCTGTCCCACCCAGGGAATGAGGGGGCAGCATTTATTATCCAGGAAACCCAGCCCCTCAGTAGTTGGAGGCTGCTCCCCAGGGCATCAGTTCCCTGGCACTTTGTTCTTGTCCCTTGAACAATCCAGGTGTATTCTAGTGGCCAAAGAAAGCCCTGAAGCAAAGAGCACTCAGTGTGTGCGGTATGGAGCCTGTGGGAGATCTCGAGATCTGTGACTGTGTGGGGCGTAGGGATGAGGCACCAGCGGCCAGTCCTTGCACAACCACGAGACAGGATTTCAGTGTGGCTGTAACTATCTCACTTTCTGGGCTGGCCTTTCTTCTCTGCACTATTTCCCATAGCTATGTTCTATATTCCAGTGATAGAAAATGAAAATATAGTGTGGAGGAGTCATGTCGATATCCCCTTCTCCTTATGCTTTTTAAAGTGGATGCTAAACTTTCCAGTCGGTCATCTGGTGCGGCGAGGGAGGGAGGGGAGTGCAAGCAGAGGCAGGGGGAGGTGTGAACATGGCAGTAAACTATACGGGCTTATTTTTTACCCTCAGCCGTGAAGGTTTAGATTATGACTGAAAGCAAAACTAGGTGTGAAGGGTAGCAGAAACTGTGCAGAAATAATCAGTCTCCTTTAAATTGATGCACATTCTTGTGATCTTCATTTTTATTGGCTTTAGATTTATTCTATGACATAAATCATTAGGACTATATACAGTGGATCAATTTATTTACAAAATATTTAGAGATAGCAGCACTGCATAAGAGGGGAAGGGGAGCAGAGATGGAAGGGGATGTGAACTTTTTTCAGCGAGACTCTCTTGGCCCTAATTAAATTTATCCACTTGAAAAATAAGCAAGGAAAAAAAAACCCTACAGAGATCATTTATATTAGAACAAAGGAATTGTTTGGAGGGGCGAGGTGGAGATAAAATATGAATCATCATGAAACATATGAAGGATGTCATGAAGTACACACTAAAAATAGTCCCATTGTCATCTATTTTCCCTGGGCTCTCTTCCTTTGTCCCACGCTGGACGTTCTCCTTCTAGTGAAAGAAGAGAGAAGGGTAGTCACTGTGAATATAAGCTGGGAGGCAGGGAGGCCACCAAAGGGCAAGGAATTGTCACAGACTGTCACTTTAGCACTTTACAGTTTGTGTCATTTCAACAGATGTTAATTTATTGGGTCATCAAAAACAGCCTTGGGGCAGGGTCCCTGTTTTGTGGATGAGGTAACCGAGACTCAGATAGGTTATAGCACCAGTTCAAAATTATACAACTAGACACAGGCAGAGCCAAATGAGGGCAGGAAACCAGGGAAAGACCAGCAGGAACTGCAAATTCAGGCAAAATTCATTGTACTGTGCCCTGGAGCTGTGGATATATATCCACCCTCACTCTGGGGACTCACAGCCTGATGTCTTAAGGTGACCTTTTACTAATTAATTCTATCCCCATAAAATGGGGAACCAACAGGGAACAAGGCATAGTCTTTTTCTTCAAGGCACTTCTAATACTTGGCATTGTGATAGCTACATGGTAGCTAGCCTGAGACCCACCTCCAATTCCATGGGGAGGAAGGCAGGCAATCTATTTGCAGAGCTGGTCCCACAGGGTGTAAGGGGATAAGATTTTCTCACTCTATTTCATAATGTTCATGATGTGCTCTCATTGCATCCCAGCATAGAGCAAGGAGGTTCATACAAATGACTGGCTCTTGCATGGGAAGAGCACAGTAACAGGGAATCTGTGTGGTAGAGCCTTTGAAGTCCTTGAAGATGGGCAACAAGGTCAGCAAACTGTCCACAGATAGCAGTGACCCAATGACTGCTGTGGGAGGTTTTTGAAGGCTGGGGAGGGAGAGAAATACGAATAAGGCAGGGACCCACTATTCAAAGAGAAATTCCTTGATGAAACAGACCATTGGAGCAGTGACTAGATTGCACTGGGATAGGATCTTGGGGCTCTGGGCTTGGATAAAGTGACAGGGCTGTGATGGGAGGTGATAGAATAATACTTCCATGGAGAAACAATGCCAAGCCCAGTATCAGCCATAAAAGACCATCATTTTCCAGAAGGGAAACCTAAGTCACAATACTAAATGGGATCAAGGCGGGGGTGATGGTGGTGGTAGGTAGGGATGAGGTCAAGTGTTGTTAGCCTTTTCTATGTCAAGCATCAATTAGTATGGGAGGGAAGAAGAGGAATTTTCGCCATGGGTCAGAATCCCTGCTCAGAGCTGTGCTCATGATCACACTTATTCACCACAAAATCCCTGCAAGGTAGGCTTTATTAAGTTCATTTTCAAACAGGAAACAGATTATGTAATTGTTCATAGAACACTGATGATAAGCAACAAAGCTAGGGAGAGGATCCAAGCTTGCCTACTGCCAAACATCTCGGTATTTGAGTCCATCATGCAGTACTGTTTGATAATAAGGACTGAATTCAAAAGGCAGGACTACAAGTGGGCTAACTCTGGGATGATGTGGAAGGACAAGGTAAGGAAATCTAGGTGACCCGTAGGCATGTGTGCGAAGAGAGAGGAGGGGACTGAGGGCAGGGGTTTGGGCCTTACAAAAGCATCATCATCTTCTAAGGAATTAAGTTGCCTGGCCACTGACCAATGGTCAAGAAAACTATACTTGAAACTTGGAGCTATTAGTGAAGTCACAGAATATGGAGTGACTGGTTGGAGAGTTTGGGTTGTTGTATAAGTCATCCCATGCTTGCTATAGCTGTGTGCCCTGCCAACAGAGCGTGTTTGATTTATGCAATCATCTGTCATGCTGTAATATCATTCTCATGTTATGGAAGATGCTCATCATGGCAAGTTTTCCAACCAGCGGGAGGCAACCACCACATGCGGCAGGACAGCCGAGCTAAGTAGTTCAGATGCATTCATATAGGTGGGTTGGTTATTTGTTAAAATAGCGTTTACCTGAAGCACGTATTTTGAACAATGCAAGAAAACATGTATGCGACATGTAGTGCTGGGAGAATGGGGACCAAAGACCCCGTTCTTGGCAAAGGAGAGCATCCCTAGAAAAAGAGGAAAACTAAAAAGTAGGCTAAGTGAGTCAGAACAAAGTAAAGTCAGCTAGTTTACATTTAAGCCAGCCATTGCTAGCAAGCTTCTTGCTTTTTCTGAAATTCTAGCCTGTTGGGGATACAGCTTATAAACACTCCACTGGGTCTGTGAGCACTCTGAGGAGAGTAATGGCCATAGAAGAGATTATGGCAAGTCCTAGAAAAGATACATCTTCTAGGGCATTTCCTGCCCTTTACTCAGGCAAAGCAGATACCCATTGTGGAGATTTGCATTTGCCTGGGGCAGAGACCAAGGGAGTAGCTGGAGCTCTGGGATATGAGCAGAAGAGCTTATATCCTTTATGGCAGAGGAAGATCCTCTGTGGGGGTGATGGGAGGGAAATGCCTCCCTCCCACCCATCCCTCAGAGGAGATTAACGCTGGTGGCATTTTACTCCACAGAGAACTAGCAGAGTTTAACACCTCCCTAGAAATCTGTGTTTGTGGCCTCAAGCAGGAGGCCCTCCCAATACAAGGCTCAGATTTCAGATTTCTGATGGTTAATAATGATAACAATAGGAGCTGATATGGTTAATGATAATAATAATAACAATAGGAGCTGATATGATCAATCTGAGAAACTGCTGATGTCCTTGTTCCCTCTCTTATCTTACCCTCTGGGCAAATAGACTTCAATAAAATCAGAATGGAGCAAACACTCTGGGCCATTGCTGGAATTCCACGATGAACAACAGACCCCTGAGGCTCCCACTTTTAACTCTACTCTATGTCTCTTGTCTTTCTTTACCTTCGCTTCTAACTTTATATTTCTTCAGTCGGTCACTGCCAGTTTCCACAGGTCTCCGCAGATGCTGCTCTTGGAATGGGACCCCGACAACACATAATAATAGACGGAGGCTGGTTTAGTTTCTGATAAGGAATAGAGGGCATGAGCGTCAATCAGCTTATCTAGAAACTAAAATATGTTATGTACTTTTTGTGAATTTTTGTATTCAATCCTCACTGTAACACTGTGTCTTAGGTACTACCATCGATATCATTTGGATCAGGAACCTGAGGCTTGTTTTTCGGGGCGTCATTTTCAAGTTCACACCATAAAACACTGGACCAGTAATGGCCCGGATCTTGCCTCCTGATCTAGAGGCCTCCAGATCAGATTGCTTTTGGGAGATGAGTGAAGGTCTCTGAGCCTAGAGTATCAGGTCATCTTGGGGAGATGTAGAAAGAACCCAACTATAAAGAACTATAGACAGGGCCTGGTGCGGTGGCTCGTGCCTATGATCCTAGCACTGGGAGGCTAAGAAGGTGGATCACTTGAGCTCAGTTCAAGACCAGTCTGAGTAAGAGCAAGACCCCATCTCTACTAAAAATAGAAAAGTTTGCCAGGTGTCAGGGCAGGTGCCTGTTGTCCCAGCTGCTTGGGAGGCTGAGGCAGGAAGATCACTTGAACTCAAGAGTTCAAGACTGCAGTGAGCTATGATGATGCCACAGCACTCTACCTAGGGCAAAGAGTATCTGTCAAACAAACAAAAAAATTAAGGGCTTATATTTTGATTTTTATTCTCGTTGTTTTATTGTCCGGTTAAGACTTTTTTTCTCCCTTTATGTTTTCTGACTTTAAAAACAATGTTGCTCTTTGTCTTGGTTTATTACTAGCTGGATGATAAACTCTGAATCCTCACCCAGGCCCAGGCCTGCAGCCCTGTCAGTCTCGAGCCAGCCTTCCTCAGGGGTGGTGCCCCCGAGTGTCTCACTCCTCTGCTGTCCTCAGAATCTTTCCTCGCTACTCCTGTCACACAATACTAGATAAAAACTGGTTTGGCCTCTAATGAGCAACAGAAGACATGGGGTATAATAAAAAAGAGAGAGAGAGAAACATGTCCATTGGGGTTATCATAGTAGTCATTAGTGAACTGGTAATATTTATTACTAAAATAGACAATAAAATACTAAATAGTAAGCAAGTTCCAAATACTAAAATAGTAAAGACTAAATACATACTAAATAATATTAAGCACTAAAATATGTAACAAAATATTACTAAAATAGTAAAAATACTGGCTTGACTTATATAATGTTATATAATTTATAAAGTAATTTTGCCTATAATATGTCATCTTAATATGTTCTACCAAATATAGTCAGGGTTATTTTATACCCCAGCCAGAGACACTTTATTAAAAAAAAAAATTTCCCAAAGGATCTTCTTTTAGGCTGATTTTATAGTAAGATGAATCTACTGTATGATAGAAAAAGTGAGAGCCTTTAAAGATTAATCCGTTCTGATATTTTTCAATTTATTTCCAGAAAATTAAATGAAACTGACAAACATACCTTGGGGACCTTGTTAGGTGCTGACGGGAGATATAAAGATGAACAAGCTTTGGTCGGCGCCCACAGGGAGCCCCAATCTTCTGGGAGAGATGATACTGAAGCTCTTGGAGAGAAAAAGTAATTATAAATGATTTGAGTGATAGTTCAAGGCTGGTCTAGATGAGCTGTCTCAGGAGAACGTGCCAAGTTGATTGATAACACCTGTGATATTTATGGCTGAATGTGGTTGTGTTAGTTAGGAAGGCCTCACTGAGGAGCGGGGCTGCCATGAGGGTACTTGAGGTTCTGTATTCTCCTGGCAGAGACAGTAGAGGATCTGCCCTTTGCTGGGGTTCAGTTGGCCAAAGTTCAAGCCTCTTTAGGCACTACTCAGCTCTAGGTCTCACTTGCTCATTTGTTAAATGGAAGCTGCAAGGAGGAACTGAGACGGCCCACATCTGGATCAGTGCTGTAGCAGGGCACAGTCGCAACAGATGGCAAGCCCTTTCCCCCATTGCTCCTCTGTGGGTGGGGCACAGGTAAGCAGGAGGATAAGAATAAGAGCTCCACAAATGACATAAACACATCTTATGTGGTTGTTAGAGTTGGCCCAATAGGTATGGGTTTCTGATTTCTATAACCTGGAAAGATCCTGAAGGGAGCAGCATGGGTAGTAAAGATGGTGCCTGGACATGCTTCTGGCCTACACATGACTGCTGTGTGCATTTATTTGCCTGAAGGGAAGGAGCTATGTAGAGGGAAGGGGAGGAGCAGATTCCTGGAGAATGCCTGGTGTCCACCCCCAGCCTGGGTCCACACATGGGTATCTGAGCCCATGGGGGTAGGGTGCAGGTAGAAGCCAGGGAAACTGTTATTGATGGGACCCTAAGAATCCCATGATGGAATTGTGGGTCATGAACTCCACTGCTCAGGGACTCTAACCATGCTGATGTGACAGATACACTAGGACATCTTTTCACTTTAGTGTGTAGCCAAACACTGTTGCTTGGATGCCTCTGGGGCAGTACCAGTATCAGGTGGATGTGGAGGCTGCTGTGAAAGTCAGGCCTCACAGATACCTGGGGGGAGCATTGGTCCTGCCAGCAGAGGGGGCACAGGGATGCCAGGCAGGCACAGGGAAGATGGTGGGACACCTTGGATTACTTGGGGAGAGCTTTCCAAAGAACCAAGGGCCTGTGCACTCAGATTTTGGTTGTAGTATCTTTATCCGATTCCCAGAAGTAGATGACGTGCAGGTGAAGTCCAATCACCAGCCTGCAGTGGCATCAATAAAAGCCTCGGTGGACCTCAGCTGCCCTCCCTTTAGTCCCAGTGCAGCACACGCACAGGTGCACGTGCAGTTTGCTGGTCAGTAGCCCAAAGGCCTGGGAGAAAGGTGGTCGCCAGGTCCCGTGAGGAGCACAGGCCACAGCTGCCAGATTCTGCAAACAGTGACATCCTTGCTTCCAGTAAGGAAAAATAAAATCACTTTACTGTATTTGGTTTGAAAAAAGTCTGGTAACCTCAAAACAGGTTAAGGAAGACAATTGCTGTTCTAACGGTAATGAAAAGTGGCAGTTTTTTTCCCTTCTTTTTATTTATTTATTTTTTCCTTTTTCTTTTTGGTAAAAAATAAGACATGCTTATTATAAATAATTAAAAATACAGAAATGACAGAATTAAATCAAGAAAATATTATCCTAAATCCTAAAAATGACATTCAGAGGCACATCCTTTCACGAGTATATAACTGTGTGTAGTATTTTACGCAAATGATGTCCTATTGTTGCGCAATCTGTTTTTTCCCCACTCTCCAGTGTGAAAGGATACTTTCTGATGTCATGAATACAATTCCATGCATTTTTTTTTTTTTTTTGAGACGGAGCCTCAAGCTGTCCCCCTGGGTAGAGTGCCATGGCATCACGCTCACAGCAACCTCCAACTCCTGGGCTCAAGCAAGTCTCCTGCCTCAGCCTCCCAAGTAGCTGGGACTACAGGCACCCGCTACAACGCCTGGCCATTTTTTGGTTGCAGCCATCATTGTTGTTTGGCGGGCCCGGGCTGGGGATTTGAACCTGCCACCTTAGGTGTATGTGGCTGGCGCCTTAGCCGCTTGAGCCACAGGCGCCAAGCCATTCCATGTCATTTTTAACAGAAATGTATTATTTCATTTCATGTACATGTGAGAATTTGTTTAGCCATTCCCTTCCAATCTCATGAAACATTCAGTTAGCCTTATAAAATTTTAAAAATTACGGACAAACATGAAGTGAGCATCTTTGGGGAAAACTTTGGCTCTTATTTGATTATTGCATCGTGTCATACTCCTAGAAGGTGGTTGCTGAGGCAAAGCATATGTACATTTTTCTGGCCTTTGATATGTGCAGAAGTTTCAATGAGTGACTTACAGAACTTCAAAAGGGGGTGCCTGGAGACCACATCACTGGACCATCCCAGGAAAGTTTGAGTAGCCAAAGCTCTGTGCCCTCCACCTCATCTCAACCCAAGTAATTACAATTTGATGAGTTTGATAGATTGGACTCCATATTGAAGATATAATTTCTTGTTTTAAAAATATATGTGTAGCTTGAGAACCAACGGTAAAGTCATATTACAAACGATTGCAATGTGGTGACAGAAGTTGGCTGACAAAATACGTGCTCGCTTCAATCTGAGTGTCCTTGAATTGGTATGTTGTTGATTTTCCAGTGACTCAGGGAAATGATGGTCTTAATTATCATAATAATGATGATGATGATTTTCATTGAGATAAGAAGCCAAAATTAGACTAGTTTTAATCAGGAGCTGAGGAAATGCCTATAAAGCAAAGATCAGAGGAACTTCCAAGAAAAAGACTGGAAATTTTAAGATTCCCAGCCAACTGGCAACATCCTGCTACAGTCAGTGGAGCAGAGGGCAGTCCCTTCCCCTGGCTGTCTTTTTTCTTTTTACCCATTTTCCCCCTTCTAGTATAAGCAAACACACAAATGCACCCACACTCACACAGACAGCCATGCCCTATTCTTCGGGACAAATGGTCGACCACGTTGAGATTCTACTCACCACTTGACCACCAGGGATATCCAAGGCATTTCTACGATGAAGCCAGAGCCCCTGCCTGGCCTGGCCAGCCCTGGCTAGGAACCCCGGTTGGATCATTAGTGTCCTTGGCCCTTGCAGAAGGAAAGGCTTTCAGACCTTTAGTCAAAGTGAAGGAACAACAGTTCTGCCTAACTAGTCAATTTTCCTAATGAGCTATTAGGAGCTGTTTTTGTGCTGAACACGCTGCCCTCATTATAACCATGCTCCCCAGAAGCAAAGCTCTCTATGCCCATTGTAATGAGCTGAACGCTGGAGTGAAACACAGATTTAATGAGTTACAGCATGGAAATAAAATGGAACAACTTGCATCTGAAAGCACCTCAAAGTAAGGCTAAAGCCGTTGGGTACATTTGCATCAGTGGAGCAAACCACTTGGAGGTGACAAGCTTCAACGTGAACTGTGTCCTGACTGATCAGGGATAGGAAGATAGAGCTTGGACGTCCCTTCAGGTTAAAAAGCGGAACATTCTGTGTGACTTTGAGAAGTAGAAAGATTCAATAGTTCTAAGTTGTGGACCTGGTAATATGTATGTTACTTTGTAATACACAATATTGGTGTCTGCCCTAGAGCATGCTGGGAGTAAGGGTAAAAGGCAAGTGAGAAGGAGTTCATTATTAGGACATAGTTAATTAATTGTGGGTGAAGGTCAGATGCGGGCGGAAGAGACTAATATTGTGTGGGACCTGGCTAATACAAGTTTATGAAAACAGATTGTTAAATTTTCAGAAATTTTGCAAGGTGTTTACTGAACGTAGTCATTATTAACAATTAAATTATATAATCATAATTAAATCTATTATATGATAAACAGAGATATTAAATACTTAAAACAAATCACTTCCTAATTATTTTACTACATCTTACTACTAGCTGTTCTCTTGAAGGTTATTATCTATTGTAGCAATAAGATAGACATACGATGATGTGTTACTATCTGTCTCTTCCCCCCACTCAATGTTCAATAATGTCATATTGATGGCTTGAAATGGGACGTTGTGGGAGTATTTAAAGAAAATCAGCTGATACAATAAATCAGGGCTTGATTTATTGTTCTATGGATTGTCTATCTAGACTTATAAAAGTAATGGAAAAATGTTAATAATGAACATGAAACTCAAAGTTTGTCATTCCATTAGCTGTTACACTGTGACTAGCATGCAAACACTTTGAGGAAATATTCTTTCGGTTTGTGAAAACTATTATTAGATTCAGCCAAGAAGTCAGTCATGTCATTGATGGGGAGTGAAGTTCCCACATATGTCTTAGTTGTTTCATTTCCATCTTACTCATTGATATAAATTAAAAATAGCCACCAAAATTCATTCTAGAATTATACTCATTTATCAGTTGAAACCACAGGTTGGCTATGAATACCAGGGTTTAGCAAAAATAAAGACAAGTATTCTTGAAGAATTGGTTCTGCAGAAATTTCAATAAGGAGTAATATATATTTTAATAGTATTTGTAGGTTATGTACTTAATAAATTTTGTATCATATACTTTATAATACATACATGCAAGTTCATACATATACACACACATATGTGTACACACTCATACCAATTGCTTTGTTGTTTTGGCTTTTGTCAACAGCGTTGATAAATATCTACCAGCTCACAACCAAAGCCACCACACCCTCTCCAGGAAGAAATGACCATTGCTAAGCACACCAGCATGGCAGGGCACAGAGCAAGGGTTTTGGAGCTAGGTCTATGGGCCTAATTTAGAATATGGATTCTGGGTTGGACTTGCTGTATAACATTGGACGATAGTTTATGCTCTTTGAATTTTAGTTTGCTCATCTATAAAATGGAGGTAATAATACATTTAAAGGTTATGGTGAATAGAAAGTGAGATCAAGTGTTGTATTAAAACAAAGCCTGGGTAAAAGTGGTAAAGGTTATGTTGTTTAATAGATAGTAAGCATTCCAATTTGTACAAATAATCAACACATTGAATCCTATAATGGCATACATGTATTTATGATCTATGTATGAAAGACTTAATAAAAAGGTAAAACAAAGCCTGGCATATGGCCAGCTGTTACTATCCAGTTCTTATTTGAAAGCCAAGGTGTTGTAGATCCAGTTTAGTTCCAGATGTGTTGAATTCTCTGAGCATCCTCTGATTTTTAGGGAGAAGAGAAGCATGACTACAGAAACTTTCAAAGGGCTGCTATCCAAAATTGCAGTGAAGTGCCTGGCATACCAACCTGGCTTGGGCAGCAGAGAGAGCAGGTTAATGAACACCCATCGCTTGCCAGGTTTGTCTATGTGCATGATTTTACTTTCACTTCATGACAATTCTATGAGGCATGTGAAAAATTTTATTTTCTAATTATGGCTAAACAAGTATTTTCCATTCTACATGTTCTAGAAGTTTTCCATTCCTCTGTCAAGAAGTGGAGGCTAATTCCCCTTCCCTGGAAACTGGGAAGGTTTATTTTATAGCCAACAGAACACACAGACGTGATGAAGCGTGACTTGTAATGTGATGCAGCTTCTCTCTTGCTGGTGAGGACACATACCTTTGGAGCCCTGCCCTCCATACAAGAAGGCCTCCTCATAATGCTGAGGACTGTCAGTAGCTTGGAAAGCTCTGTGCTGATACTTGAGTCAGTGGCCCTAAACTTTGAGTCCTCTCAATCCAGGTTTTAGATATTCAAAAAAATGAGCCTCTCTCAGTGGTTCTCAACCTTCCTAATGCCACGACCCTGTAATACAGTTCCTCATGTTGTGGTGACCCCCAACCATAAAATTATTTTCATTGATACTTCATAACTGTAATTTTGCTACTGTTATGAATCATAATGTAAATATCTGATATATAGGATGGTCTTAGGCAACCCCTGTGAAAGCATTGTTTGACCCTCAAAGGGGTCGCGACCCACAGGTTGAGAAACACTGCTATAGATGATTCTAGCCCTAAGCTGAAAAATCCTTTTTAGCCTTTGATCTTCCCAGGTGAAGTTCAGACACCATGGACAGAGACCAGCGGCCACTCTGCCCTTTCCAAATTACTGACTTATAAAATCCATGTGTATAATCAAACAGTTGCTTTGTGCCACTAAGTGGGTGGTGGTTTATTATACAGCAATAGTTATTAGAATTGGAATTATTATCATGCACATTTTTCAGGCAAGAAAATTGAGGCTCGTAGAAGATAACTATCTCGTAGAGTCACACATCTAATCATTGGTAGATTTGATATTCACACCGAGGGCTTCCTGGCTGGAAATTTCACGCTCTTTATTCTCTGCTACATTTTCCTGCTCATTGGAGGGGTGAGAACTGTTGCTCTACCAACTAGATAGATCCCAGGGGTCAGGGAGGAGTTGGGGAAAGAGAAAATAGGAGTTAGCCACTGCAGAGAATCCTGAAGATGGCTGGATTCTTGTTCAATATACTAGCTGGGGTGGGCCAGGAGGAGCCAGTAATTTAGACAGCACAGAGACTGGGTTCAGGCTCTGGACACAATTCCCTCTCCTCTTAGCAAAAGAAAAATACATTAAATAAAGGAACAAAAAGGAAAATAAAGTCAACCCAATCCTGATGTTTTGGTGTTTGTGCTGATTCTGTTGTGAACCCAGCACATTTCCACCTGGGGGTGGAATTGATGAGTCTTGTCGACAACATCTTCTAGGGTTATAATTCCTTGAGGTCTAGGCGAAGTGCCAAGGCCTGGCAGCATCGCTCCCACTCTCTCCTGCCATTGGGAGGCAGCAGAAAGCCCAGTCTGTCTTGGTAGCTTTGCGGGGTCATGGGAGGAGCAGTAGACCTCTGATCATTATCCTGGAGAATCCAGGGCCCTACCCAAGGACTGTTTGCCTGACAGTGGGGTGACCCAACATAAAGCAAGGTCTGAGAATGGAGAAAACTAGAGTCAGTTGTTGCTATGGTTTGAATACTGTCTCCCCTCCAAAACTTGTGCTGAAACTTAATTCCCCATGCAATTGTACTGAGGTGGGACCTTTAAGGAAGTGATAAGGTTTGGAGGCCTCCATCCTCATGGATGGGATTAGTGTCTTACAAAAGGGCTCGAGGGGGCAAGTTCAGTACTTACATCTTTTCTGTCATGAGTGTTTTCCCTCTTTCCCTCCTGCCTTTCACCATGTGAGGACACGGCAACCAGGTGTCATCATGGAAGCAGAGAGGGCCCACCCTCAGCAGACAGTCAGTCTGCCAGTGCTTTGCCCTTAGACTGTCTCAGCCTCCAAAACTATGAGAAAGAAATGTCTGTGCTACCCGGTCTGTGGGCTTTTGTTATAGCAGCACAAATAGTCTGGGACGGTTGTCCTAATCTGAGTGCCTGTTGAGTGGCCTTGCGGGCTGGAACCCCAGGCTTAGCAAACATCCCCTGTGCAGCCTTGGGTGAGCTCCTGCACTCTCTGTGACTCACTCCCTCAGTTCTACAATGGAGGCAGCAATGCATCTCATTTGTAAAACTGTCATGAAAATTAAGTGAGTTAATATATGCATGGTGCTCAGAACAGTACTGGGCAGTAAACACTGGGCATTCTCATGACCACTGACCCTTCTGTCACGTGAGGAATAAATCCTCTGTGAGGCTTAAATTGGTCGGAAGAATCCTCTTTCATAAAAATGCACTTTCACTTGTACGAGAAGTTAGAGAATGACTTAAATGCTTCTCAGGGAAGAACAAAGATGTTTGTCCAAGTACAGACATTTGAAGGAGAATTCACGAATGAGAGCCATGGCTCTGAAACCCAAGTGAGCATGCTTCTAGAGGGCTTGTTAGAACCTCGCCAGACCCACCTCCAGAGTCATGGATTTAATAACTCTGGGATGGGGCTGCAAGGATTTCCATTTCTAGAATGTTTCTAGGAGATGCTAAGACTCCACTCTGAGAAGCACTGGTTTAGATAAAAGGCCAAAGCACTGATATTTATCTATTTTTATCTAAAAAAGTTATACATCATGTCTTCTATGCATCAGACACTGTTCTAAGTAGATAGCACCATGTACATTTCATAACGGTTTCATGGTAGAGTTACTATCACCATTTTGCAAATGAGGAAGTAGGCAGAAGATTAAATGATTTGCTTGAAGCTTGGTGGAAAATCAGAAAACATACTCAGTCTGGGATGTCCCTGACTTTTGTTTTAGGGTGCCTCTCACTACTGGACACTGTGTAGAAAAAGAAGAAACTTGGACCTACAGATGCTCAGGTCCCACCTTCAAGTTGTGGTTCTCAAGGCATGTGGCTGCGGGTCAAGGAAACGGAAATTGGTCTTGGTGGCTTTCAGAAGCCACTTGGTGGCTCTGCGGATGGTGAGCCCTACAGGGTAGAAGGCTTGCTCTCTCATCCCTGCACCTGGTCTCTCACCAGCATTAATTCATCCCCCAGGAAGGGCCTTTCCTCCTTTCCTCTGCGCAGTTCTGGGATGTGAGGAAAGTCTGGAGGGGAGAAGGAGGCTCTGCACTGCAGGTGCCAGCGCCAGCTGGGGCACAGCCACCAGGAGTCAGAGGTTAAATGCTGCCTCTAACTCAGATCCCGATAAGATCTTCAGCGACAATTAGCACCTCTTCAGCTCCTGAGAGCAGGGGCTCCACTGGCCTGACTGCTCTCTCGCCTTCCCTGTCTGCCTGTTTCAAATTAGTAAAGGAGGCTCAGCCCAGGCTGGATGCTGCAGGCCTGGGAGCGGTGTCTTGCGCTTGGGGTGACATTTCCACAAGCTTTCCATTGGGGCTTTGGTGTATCTTAGAGACTGTGCTGCTTCTGCCCTCTAAGGTGTTTGTGTGTCATTAGGCACAGACTCAGGATCCAGAGCCTGAAGGGACCTTTATTCCAGGCTGTCCTCCCAACTCCCCAGTCACCATGGATTCTCTCCCCCAGAGCTTCTCCCCCTTCCTTTGTGAAAGAGGGACTATGATGTAGAGAGAGGAGGGGCTTCTGAAGCCCTTGGAGGACAGGGTCAACATCAGAGCATAGAAGGAGCAAATACGTTTTCATAAATAATAATCCAAAGATCAACCTTCGAAAGAGTCTAGATTTGGAGCCAACCTCTTACCTGTTTTAGGGTAGCTGAGGCATATCGCCTAGATTTCCCTGTGACCTTTACAGAGTACGACTTTCCCCTCAGGGGTATTATAAAGTCATTTTACTCATGGAGACTAACATAGCAAAAATAACTCAACCGGGTCATCGGCTTTTGTTTTGAATTTGCTTTTGTTTTTGTTTAAAATACCACAATCCCCACTTCCCAGGAAGCAATTCAGACAAACTTGAAATAGTCATGAAATTTTCTCCTATTCACGTGTTTTCTCATTTTTTTTCCATTCATCATCAGTTATTTGAGTGAGAAATTCATTGTGGAGAAAGAAAGAAGGCACGAAAACCATAACATTCTTTCTGGAGCTTGCAAATACTAAGGGAGAGAAGAGCATTCAGAATAGTGCCCAGAAAGTTCTGCATAAGGAATGGGGGATTGGAATAAACAGTTATTGTACATAGATAACTGTGACAAATCATGATAGTTGTCTTATATGTTCAGGCATTTAACCTTCCCCAAATCCTTAGGACATAAACACAAAGGATCAGGAAACTGAGAACTTCAATAAGTTTCCTCAAATCTGGTGCAGTTAGTTACAGAGCCAGGTTCTAATCAGTTCTCATCCAATCTATGGGATCAATTTCTGCCCTACCAGGAGCTGTTTGTGTCATTTCTGTCCCACCAGGAGCTTCCAGGTGTGTAGTTGGGTGGTTCAGTAGGTAGATACTAACACACATCTGTATGTATATGTAAAAAAGGGTGAGTCTCATATGGGAGCCTGCTAAAGGGGCCATAGAAGGGATTGTGTGAGTACAGCGGCAGAGAGCTGGGCCTTCCAGGTAGAAGACATACAAATGCATTGGCAATAGGAAGGCACATGGCATGTTTGTAGAACTGCATGTAGTTATGTTTGCCAGGAAAATGGCGATTGTATCAGAAAATAATAGGAAATGAGGAATTAGAGGAAATGCACATCCGAATAATAGAAAGAGTTGACTGCTATGCAGAGGATTCCAGACTCTGGGTACTGGGCTGCTGGGTGTTGAGAGATGGCCATCTGTCACAATTTCATGCAAAGCTACAGTTATCTCACTCATAACCTGATAGACCTGCCTTTGACATTTTCCCATGCACCCAAAGAATGGCCTCAAATTGCTGACATTGTCCCGATTTTTTACGGACAGCTTGTGGTGCTGTTAACTGCCTGTTGTCCCATTTCAGTCATAACAAACACTGGAGAGAAAACCCAAACAGTCTTGAAGTTGTCCTCTATTCCCACTCTTCTAGGTAACCTGAGCCAGGGACATCCCCTTACATACTGAGTGTCACTGAGGCCACTGCAAGCAACTGTACCACTCCCAGCAGAGGATCTTCCTGGTGGCCAAGCTCCTCTGACTGTTAGACATCCCTCGTTCTCTTAGTTTTCCACTTTCATGCCACCTTGCTCCTTCTTGAGAATTTCTCTCCAGTTGATTACTGCTCTGGTCTCTCTGCATAAAGACAGCATCAGTTCCACCCCAAGTCTCCTTCACTTCTCTGGCCACCTTGTGAAGGGCACTCACCCCAATGTTGGTTCATTAATCTTCATGCCATGTATTTTCATCGTTTGCTTAGCTTAATTCATGCACTTTGTTCAGTGTTGTTATCTGCAGAGAATTGTTTAGAAAGCCAAGGAGATTAAAGACAAATTAAATGACATATTCCCTATACTGACCACAATACCCTTCATATTTCATTTGGATAACACACTATTGAGTAGAACATGCAGGAAAGCCTTAAATGGGAAAAGGAAGAGAAGACATCACTGAAGGCAATGACATCATGGTTGAGGGGGGGGCGGGGAGAGGTACACTGCATGTGCATCTATTGGTTGGCACACGGCAACCTATGAACCATTGCCTTGATTTTATGTGTGTGAACAACTTGCATCTTTTTAACGCCAGATGTCAAGCTGACTTCTCTTTGTCCAAAAGAGATGGTCTTCCTACACCTTGTTGAAGATCTACTTTAAGTCTTTTGTATTAAAAAAAAAAAAAGATTCAATTCTGAACCAAGTGCTGGAAGAGCAGTGCTATACAAGACGTTGACCCCACAATGAAGGAGATGGTATTACAGTTAGAGGGAAGAAGAACAAATACCCACAGTGGAGATAGAGGAAATGACAGCAAACCTGGTGTGAACCCTTGTCTAGGGTGAGTTTAGGGAGGAGTTCGAGAAGGACTACATTGAAGGCTGACTTCTGAGCTAGCGCTTAAAACAGCGATTCTCAACCTGTGGGTAGTGACCCACAGGAACTGTATGAAAGGGCCACGGCATTAGGAAGGTTGAGAACCATTGGCTTAAAAGGTGTTTGGGAACTCATCAGGAGCAACAGTGCAAGGTGGAAAGAGAACCTAGCATATAGGTGGGTCATTGTGAAAGTTTTGAGATACACAAAAATCAAGAAATGTAAAGTCCACATGGGCAGAAACAAATGAAGCCCTCTCAGTTACACTGATTCACTGAGTGAGATGAAACTTGCACAAGCGAATCTGAAAGGATGCTGTCAACTGTGTTTCTTGGAAGAGAAATAGTGACCCATAACACAGTCCCTCTCAACTTTTGTAGCAACCTTAGTACGAAGGCATAGAGGAAAGGAAGAGCAAGGCATAGAGAATGGTGAGGTCAACATGGCTGACTCTAGGCATAAGGAGAAATGAGGTAAAAGGAAACAGTGCCCTCTCCTGAGCGTCTCTGTCTGCAGGCTCACTCTTCTCTGCCTGGTCATGGAGATAAAAGATCACAAGTGTTGATCCTGTCTGTGTCCTCTAGCTGGGTACCCTCATCCATGCCTGGTTTCAATCATACCTGTATGAAAATGACAAATGAGTGTATATTTCTGGTTCAGAATATGACCTCTAGCTCAGAGCCTTCAGAACCACATATGCTGCTTATTGTACTAGGTACGGAGCTGACCCCACAATTTTTACTCCCTTAACTTGATCCCTTGCTCAGTGATCAGCAGCACCGTCCATCCAGTGAAGCCAGTTGGACGTTATCCTGAGCATGGACATCATCCCAAATGCCCTTCTCAAGCTCTCACATCACATTCACCGTAAGTAATGTTCAGTTTACTTCTTAAATATCTCTCAAATCCATCTGGTATTCTCCACTTCTATCAAGTGCACAGCAGTGTATACTGGTACTTGTACTACAATTTCTTGCCTCGACTGTGGCAATTACTCCTAACTTGTCCTCCCATTTCTACTTTTGATCTCACTTTAATTTAAACTCTCTAGTTGGGCGACAGAGAATCTTTCAGGAAGCCGAGCAGTATAGAGGACTGGAGATTATAGACGTTTCTCCCAGTTTATAGAACTAAACACTAGAGAAATACTTCATGGGGCTGAACTGGCAGGGGGAAAAAAAAGAAAAAAAGAAAAACAAACAAAACCCCCAAACTTAGAGACAAGACATTAAATGATAGTGCAAATCTGCAGGATCTGGCTCTTGTTACGGTAGTTTGTAGTCTGAGTTTGAATGAAAAATGTATACTAGAAAAAAAAATCAATGCCTGGCACGACACAGGAAAGGAGGCAGAAGCAGAGACATTTGGAATAAAGCTGAGAATTCTAAAGAGTGACATCTCATGAAGTGAAACTGGAAAAAAAAATCTCTTCTCCTGAGAGAGACAGTGGGACACATAGAAGGCTTTTAATTGACTGCTCATACGAGGGAAAAAAGCATCCTTTAATAGTGATGATTTACCAGTCTTTATTGTAGGATTGTGACTTGAAGAAAGCAAAATCCAGTGTTCAAAATATGTATTTAAAGTAGGCAAAGTCAGTCATTCCCTAGGTGACTTGCAAAAGCAAACTGAAATTCTGATTGGAGGAACACAAGCCCAAGCCCCAGTGAATTACCACAGAGAAAAGAATGTAAACTTACAATTAAAAAAAAAAATCACTTAAAATGCATGAAGAAGCAAAGCCAGGATGAGTATGATTAAGCAAAAATCAAAACCAAAACAAACATCAATACAAAAAAATTATAAACAGACCTATGTAGATGACATATATTAGGAATTAGATACAGAATATCAAAAAGATGTGTAAGAAATATGAAGAAATTAGAAAGGAGAGGGAGTTTGTGTGTGATGAAAGGCACAATTAAGGCATGTCTTTTCTGATTTCTCTATGCCAAGTCAGATATCCATTGCATGCTCTCAAAAGAGGATGTACCTATGAAGACTGACTTGGCAGGTAGCAAGGGGAAACAAGTAACCTTCCAGAAATAAATGCTCTAATAATGTAAAATAAGTGATATCGTAGTTCAGACACAGGTAGGGAATTAATATAATGGTGAACATTGGAGGATTAATGAATGAAAATCTTAAAAAACAGAAATTATCTATATTACAGACACAATGGCAGAAAGATGAAAAATTTAGAAGAGAATTCAAGAGAGAGAGAGTAGAGTGATAAGGCATAATGCATATTTAACTGGAATTTCAAAGGGAGAAAAGAGAGAATGGATAAAAGGCAATATTTGAACTAATATGGCTAAACTCTTTAATCAATAAACTATACCAGGCATCAAGTAGAGAAGCCATTAAATCACATTTAAAATAAATACAATGAAATTTATTCAAGAAGAAATAGGAAGAATGAAAATGGTCCATATGATGGTAAATCTAAACACATATAGACTGTTTAAAACCATAAGGGTAATGTATAGTTTGTGTGGTTAAAAAATAAAAAACAATCAACTAAAATACATACAAAATAATAAGTCAGTCATGAGTGAGGCAGGTAACATTAAGGCACTATTAAATACATTATTGGACAATAATGTAAAGGCTGATGAACTTTAGATTTTCAGTTCAAATAGTCATCTCTGTGATGATGAAAATGGTCTATAGAATTGTTCACTACACAGGTACATGCCAAACGCAGCTATTATGAACTTGAGATGTGACTAGTTGTGAGTGGGGCATTTAATTTTTAATTTTATTTAATTTTAATTACTTTAAATTAAACAATATACAAACAATGTGACTAGCGGCTATGGTACGGGACAGAGTGATTCTAGAGTAACCACTGAAATTATAGTAACTGCATATCATTTTGAAATCGATACAGAGAAAAAATGTGATTGGTGTCTGTGATCATGAGCAAAAGGAGGCAACAAAGAAGAAAAAGCCCACTAAGCTAATTATGTAATATGCTTCAGAATTCTTTCCAGCTTCTTCGACATCCTACGTTTCTCCCTGAGCCTTTAAACGAGCTGTCTAGAATAGTCTGGAATAGTCTCTCCACTTCCCATTCCTTAATGGCCCACCATCATTTAGATCTTACCTTTTTTAGGCATGTCTTTCCTGATTTCTCTCTTGTCAAGTCCATTGCATGCTCTCAAGGCACGAGGTGCCCACCCCATCCCTCTCAAAAATTTGATTGAACTTTTTATTTTCAAATGATCGTAGATTCTCAAGCTATTATAAGAAATAAAAGAGAGATACACCATGGTACTCTTTACCCAGTTTCTCCAATGGAAACATTCTGCAAAACCATAACTGGACCTTACAGCCAGGATATTGGCATTGACACATTCAGATCAGAGAAGACTCACCATTGCAAGGATCCTCTAGGTTGCCCTTTTGAAATCATACTGCCTTCCTCCTTCTTTCAATCCCTTGTCCTAATTGCTGGTAGTTACCAATCTGTCGCCATTTCTGTAATTTTGTCATTTCAGTAATGGTACATAGATAGATTTATGCAGCACGTAACCTTTGGATTGGCATTTTTTCATGAAATATAATTCTCTGGAGATTGCTCCTGGTGGTTGCATGAATCAGTAAGTCACGGCTTTTTACAGCTAAGTAGGATGCCGTGACGTGGCTGTGCCATGGCTTCATCACTCACTCACGGAAGGACATCTCCGTTGTTTCCATTTTGGAGCTAATAGACTGCCAGAAGTGTCCATGTTCAGGTGTTCTATATGTGTGTGGCTGTGTGGGGAGGTGAACGGAGTTTCATTATTCTGAAGGACTAAGGAGTTGCATATGAGTTATATATTTAATATTTTGGGCCAAAATTATTTTCTAGAATGGCTGTGCAATTTTACCTCTCATCACCAATGTATGAGCCATTCAGTTTCTCTGCATCTCAGCAGCATTTGTTGTAGTTTATTATTTTTTCTTTTAGCCATTATGACGAGTGTGCAGTGATATCATGTTGTGGTTTTAGTCTGTATTTTTGAAGAGCTAATGTGCTCATTATTTTTTTTAATTGTTTGTCATCTGCATGCTATCTTCAGTGAAATGTCTTCTCATCTCTTTGTCCATTTAAAAATAAAATACAGATTGTTTTTTAATGTTGAGTTTTGAGAGTTCTTTGTTGGCGTAGTCCAGCTTCTAGTCCTTTCCTGGATATCTGGTTTGCAGATATATTACCCCAGTCTGTAGTTTGTTCATCCTTTCAGCAGCATCTTTTTTTGTTTCTTTGTTTTGATGAAGCCCAATTTATAATTTTTTTTCATGCATCTTACTTTTAGTATCAGGTGTATGAGTTCTGCCCAGCCGTAGATCTTGAAGACTTTTCTCCTATCTTGTGTCTAGAAGTCTTCTATATTTTTTTTATATTTAAGCCAATGATTCATTTTGAACTACTTTTTTATATAAATCTGAGCTTCATTTCTTCTTCTATAAGCGCTACTTTCTCTAGCTCTTTTTGTTGTAAAGTCTAACTTTTCTCTGTTTATTTTCCTTTACTTCCTTTATGAAAATCAGTCAGACAGTTCTCAGCCGGTCTATTTCTGGGATATCTGATTTGTTCTATTGATCAATATATCTATCCTTTAATCAATATCACATAATCCCGATTATTGTAGTCATTAAATAAGTCTTAATGTAAGGTAGACTGATTTTTTCCCACTGCATTCTTATTTATCTTATTTGCCATTTATTTGCTCTAAAGCCTTCAGCAAAAGTCAAAAGATTCAGGTGTTAGAGGCTGCAGTCCCTAGGAAGTAAATAACCACGTCCACATTTAGAACATCTGGCGAAGCATCTGGCAGCCAGCTAGAACAAGGCAGGCAGAATAGCAGTCCTAGAGAAATGTGACATAAGGTAAATTGCAGTGACTAAGCTCTCCTTCTCAGTGTGTGTTGGATGACGGTAATGAAAGAGACTTCATGCATAGACCAAGTCGGCAGATACGGTGAGCAGCTCACATTGCAGCTATGCCCGCCCTTCCCCTTTGGACCTTCGCACCAGCTGCTGGAGAACTGACTGCAGTGAATTGATATTTGGCCTTTCTTTTTTGTCTTCATCCTGTATGGGAAGCAAAGAAAACAAGAAACTGACCAGGAGGCCAAAAGCAACAGGACGTTCTTCCCTCCGCAGAATTCGACATTGTTGATTGCCAAATTCCTTCTGAGATGTTTTCCCCCCTGGCCTAACCATGACATTGTCCTTTCTATTTTTATTCAAACAAACCCTCTGATCACTCCTTCTTTGTTTCCTTAAGTGCACCCTCTTTCTCATCTTGCTTGGAAAATGGGGTGCTCCTTGGTCTTGTCTTCCCATGCTCCTCCTTCTAAGCAGCAAAAACTCTGACAGTCATTACCTATTTGGTAACATGTTTGAGTTCATGCACTCACACCATCATTCGTTTGTACAGCACCCGTTTGTTCTCAGCTCTCACCAGAAAGGCAGGGAGCAGGATTGTGAAATACACAGCTCTCAAGAAAATGACAGTCTTCCAAATTTTTAATTTTCATTGCCCTTCCTGCCACCAGTGCAGCCACTCTGGTTATCTGTGTTGATTGGCTGGTTTCTGTGTTGTACTAGTTAAATATTTTGCCTTTTGTCCCCAACTACACCTACACAGAGTACATTTAACATCAGAGAATGCTTAAATCGAAAGACAATGTCTCTCCTGAACGCTAATATTCATTTTGTTGGTTTAAAATTTCTTACTGATATCCCAAGTACAATGAACTAGTTTTGACAAAATCCTGGTTTTAAAGGTTCAGGTCCATTTCCTTTGAAAATTTGCATCCCAGACATCAGAGCTCACAGGAACTTCAAAAAAGGAGCTGGTTTCTTATCCTTCCTTGCCCAGCTATGCAGTTGACCAGAACCCAGATCCTCCAACCCTAACTTCATTGTGTCAGCAGTTTTTAAGATTTAGAGGAATTTTTCAATTTCTTACTACCTGCCTTGGCATGCATACACAATAATGCAATTCTTTAGAGAGGATGTGGCTGTGCCTTACCAAGGATGTGTGAAGATAGCATGTGTGCACAAGGGGGTCCTCTGTAAAGGCTGGAAAGACGGGATAACTGCACTGCCATTGTTAGGCCAAGCCCCGTGCCACCACATTTTTGATCTGCATGTATTTGGTGCCAATTTGTTTGCTCTTTCCATGAGGTGTCTCAGCAAAGCCCTAGCCATTGTCCATTTAGCCATCATGACAGCCATATGAATGCATTTCCCAAGGATGGTATTATTTCATATAATATGTCCCAGAAGTTTTTTTTTTTTTTTAATTTTGAGACAGAATCTCACTTCCATGGCATCACAGCTCACAGCAACTTCCAGCTCTTGGGCTAGGGCAATTCTCTTGCCTCAGCCTTCCAAGTTGCTGGGACTACAGGTGCCTGCCACAATGCCTGGCTATTTCTGTTGCAGTTGCCACTGCTGTTTTAGCTGGCTGGGGCGGTTCAAACCTGTCACCCTCAGTATATGGGGCTGGCACTGTACTGATCACAGGCACCACCCCTGAAATTTTTAATATGCAGACATCCAGAGGGATAGTCCAGATTACTTCACACATATGCATGCACCCGTGCACACTCACATACATATATTCAAGATACCAATAACCTCCACCAGATCTTGTGTTTCAGTATTTGCTTAATGATATATGCCCATTGAGAGAACAGGAGGCAGGAAGAATGACAAAAAAAGGTGACAGTTGATAGTCTGATAGTGAGAGAGGAAGCAAAACATTATGAAAACCATGGCAGTAGACGACCATCCTGTGTAGTGACAAACCACTTATCAACAGTACATGGTAGTAGAGGCCAATAGTGGATTTAATGACAAAGGGCCTGAAATATCAATGAGACACCTCATTGTTTTCTGTACTTTTTGTTTAGAAATGTCAGTGCATATATCGTAGATTTTAGGAAAGTTTCCACTGAAATTGTTTAAAATGTTTTGATGTTGCTTTAAGGTAATGATAATAGTATAACAAAAATACTAATATTAGGAAGAAGGAGGAAGAGGAGAAATTGTTTTGTTTCTTGAAGTTTACTAAAGTCTTTTTAAAAATTTCTATTGTCTAAAGTAATCCTTAAGTGAGTTTGTTAAAAGAGGTATTGGTCTGACCGTGATTGCTCAGCCTAATAGCTAAGGATGCAAAAGTATAAAATGATAATTTGAAAATGAGTTTCTGGGGTCACCCTCCTAAGATGGACTGTAGGAATCATTCCTTCTGATGCATCTTCAAAATGTGCAGCGTCCACATTCCTCGGTCTCCTAGATGACCACTTTTGATGGACTTCATGCCTCATGTGTCTGGGGCTGGCTGACCCTAAAAGAATCCAGCAGAAAATGCTCCCGTATTGTCCGTTCTGGCTGGTTTGGCCATTGCTAGTTTCTGGTCCATGGTTTAGAAACCTCTGTGTTTCCTGCCACCAGTGCCTTCCAGAAACTTCCATGACAGGCACAGCATTCTGTCTGACTTTGCATGATTAAAGGTTGCCTCTCTCTGACCCTGACATACAGACTATGTGGTGGGGAAAGGGGAGGTCAGTGTGGATGCGGACCGAAGCAAACATCCTCCAGCACTTAATAGAAGAAACTGTCCCCTTCTGCTCCTGCAATCTCCATGTCACCCCGTCACCTAACTTTTACATATCACATCTCTACACCTCATCATACTTCTTGGGCTTTGGAGAGGTGACATTTGTCCTCTGATGCATCAGGGGTCTTATTCTCTTATTCACCAGGCTGGTCATCAGCTGTAAGGTGTGTACACGTTTTGTTTCTATCAAACTCCTTAGTTTGACTAATGAATGGGGCTGGCCCATTGGCCCTCTAGACAGGCCTGGAGGGGTTTGACCCTGCAAGGGTCACAGTTTCAGCTTTTTGTGTGGGGCACCTCCTGTGCGCCATCGCATAACTTCTTCAACCCACCTTGCTACAGCCGGCCCCTTGGTGGTGAACAGTTCCAAGTAGATTTTGACCAGCTTTGCACAGGCTTTATGAGACACTACCTCACCCAAGCCAATGAGTAAATGTTTCTCCTTTCATTTCCAGGAAGACTGCCCTGAGATCCATTTCATTCATTTCCTTGGAAGCTCCAGCAGGATTGAGCACCATCAGCTTCCTATGACGAGGGCCAACTGGATAATGCATGAGTTTTCCCTCCCTCTTTCACTCCCCTGTCCCTCCTTTCTGGGATTGTGTCCCAAATAAACTTCCATGCCTGTAAGCCTTTGCTGAAAGCTTTGCTTTGAATGGGTGGATTGGGGGAAGAGGGGGACAGTGGAGCCCAGACTAAGACTCTAGGTTAAAAAGTAGCAATTATGGAAAATATATTACAGCCAATATTTATTGAGCACTTTCCATGTGCCAAACACAGTTGAGGACAATTTGTAAATTCCAAAAAGTTTAATGCAATGTGCATATTTTATACCTCAGAAACAGTAAGCCTGTATTTAAGTGACTTTTTTTTTTTTTTTT
>NW_003852424.1:11129072-11292143 GCF_000181295.1 Otolemur garnettii | reverse complement strand
CCACAATGCCTGACTATTTTTTGGTTGCAGCCGTCATTGTTGTTTGGCAGGCCCAGGCTGGATTTGAACCCGCCGCCTTAGGTGTATGTGGCTGGCGCCTTAGCCACTTGAGCCACAGGCGCTGAGCCTATTTAAGTGACTTTTCCTGAGTACCACAGATGCCAGCATTAGGGCATGAAGCAAATTAGGTCTCTGAACCTAGGTTCAGGGTTCTGGTCACCACATGAGATTGAGGCTAATTCTTCAATTGTTTGGAAAACTAGAGAAGGCAGATAGCTCAATTCTTAACTGCCAAAGGCCATTTTGGTATAAGCAATATTTGACTGGAGTTGAGAGTATTTGCCATCTTTTGTTCACTTACACTAATCAAATGTAATGAGCTCAGTCTTTCTCTGGTTTAGGGTATACTGAGTCTCAGGACAGAGGATTTCATTTCTGAGGTCACCAGGAGCAGCATGATTTGACACTCCACACCAGGAGAGGGCAGAGTGCTCCCATGGCTTTGGTGCACACACTCAATGGCCAGCAGTTTTGACTATCGCTTTCATACGAATATTGGCTTCAATCACACACACACACACACACACACACACACACACATACATGCACCCTACCCTCCTTAAAACTACCATTTGATTCTATATTCCTGTTACTAGGTATTTACCCAAAAGAAAAAAAGACATTTCATCATAAGGACTCTTGCATTCAAATGTTTTCTCAGCACAATTCACAATTACAAAGAGGTAGAAACAACCCAAATGCCCTTGAAAATGTGAATGGATCAATAACTTGTGGTATATGTATACCATGGAATATTATTCAGCCATAAAAATGATGGAGATTTTGCATCCTTTTAACAACCTGGATGGAATAGGAGACCATGCTTCTAAGTGAAGTATCATAGGAATAGAAAAACAGATTCTACATTAGTACAGTTAGTACTCAGTACTAAACTGGAACAGGTAGATTAACAACTACATGCTTACATGAGAGAAAAATCTCAATGAAATTCAAGTAGGGAGGTGGGGAGTGAAGGTAAGGGTAAATTCCCATTCAAGTGGTATGTTGTACAGGTATACGGCACACTTCCTGGGTGAAAGACACACCTACAACTCTCATTTAACTCTACAAAATTAAACCATGTAATCTGATTGTACATATATTTCTGAATTGAGAAACAACTACAAATGGGAATAAATTCCACCTTGTGTGATCTTGAGGGCTGACTGAGCTTCTGTCAACTAAGGCAAATACAACCCAACATTGACTTCATGGCTCCCACTCTTTCTACTGTGATAAGGTCCGTCCGTCCTGAGATGCACTTAAATGTCTTTCACAAACTCCTGCTTGGACCTTCAGGCCTCACAGATTCCATCATGTTGGGTAGAGCCCACATCCCCCAAAGCTGTCTCATACCTCCACTCAGAAATAGCAGCCGGCCATGCCACTGGCCAGCTTCTGATACAATAGCTGCCTTGGAGCGTGCTTATGAATATTTATAGCACCAGGCCGAGTAGTAATGGGCTGCTATTCAAACACACCTGCTGGGGAAGAAAGAAATAAAAAAGGAAAGAAAAAAAAACCCATACACACACTCTCACACATATTTATGCCCACTATATGAAGGTCATTTAGGCATTTAGACCCAGAGAACACAGGTACAGAACGATCAAAATGATTGCTGCTTTCCTGAGGTCTGTGGTCCATGCATGCAGTGTCCTCTATGAGGAAACAGGGTAAGGATTCATTTTGTTTTAAAACCTGCTTCCTCCCAGTAATGAACATGTTGTGGAACTACATTTGGAAAATACTGAACTGAACAAAGAATAAGAGGAAAATATTACCCACATATCTTACCTCCCAGAGGTAATAGTGTTAACATTTTGGAATATTTCTTTCGCTGCTCTGAGAAATGCACGCTCTGTCTGTTCTTTCGAGCCCTGCTTTATTACAGTTAATGCTACAGTGTTTTTAAACAGTTTAAAAACCTCCTCTAATTTGATAGTCGAAAATGATGTTTTGTCGTTCCAATTTGCATTGATTCGATTATTGAGGGCTTCTACTAACTCAATCAATATACATTTATTCCAGTACTACTGAGTGTAAAGCCCCTACCCCGGGGGAGGGGATGCAAAGATGAATGAAACAGAATCCCTGAACCCAGCAGGCTTACAGTCTAGTGGAGCAGAAAAGAAACTTTTCCCGTTAAAGTGTAATAGTCATTTTTCTTTATTCTGTTTTGATCTGTGTATGCAGGTCTTTTAATGGTTTGGTTTGGGGGAAGAGCTCCTGAAAATTTAGTGCTTATGTTTTCATTTAGTAAGGGGGGCTACAAGCTGATGAAGAGGCACTTTATTTCAGTTTCCTACCCTACCATCAAGCCAGCTTTCAGACTAATGAAAGGGATATGTTGGCCCTCAGAGGCAAAAACATTTTCATTAGCAATATTCAAATGGGCAAAAAGGGGTTCAGATTAAACCAAGTCAAAAGAAAGGAAACTACTCAAATGACTGATCAAAATTAAAATATATATATATGTGTGTGTGTATGCATATACATATGTATATATCATACTCTTTTCACAATGTATTATATCTTTGCAATTCTTGGTAGTACACTAAGCACCTTTAATAGTATACTAAGTAGGTGCCTGTGGCTCAAAGGAGTAGGGCACCGGCCTCCTATGCTGGAAGTGGTTGGTTCAAACCCAGCCCCAGCCAAAAAAAAGTGCAAAAAACAAAACAAACAAACAAACAAACAAACAAAAAAGTATACTAAGTATATATTTTATTTTATTAACTTATCTGTTATTGTTGGGGATTCATTGAGGGTGCAGAGAACCAGGTTGCACTGATTGCATTTGTTAGGTAAAGTTCCTGTTATAATTATGTCCTGTCTCCAAGAGGTGTGTAGTAAGTATATTTTACGTTTACCTTTTGTTAAAAGTTTTTCTGTGGATTTACAGGGACCTGCTATAGTGCTTTCTGCAATTGAATAGTAAAAAGTTAAGGTCGTTAAAAAGCAAAGTCTTACTGAGTATATATTGTGTGTCAGACTTAACACCTGAATCTAAAAAAACCCAGAGATGGAAGAGAGGTGGTACCTTTACCCTAGGAGACTTCTGCCTTAGTGACCTCAAAGCTGGGCCTGTCCTCACCAAACTGAGTAGTTCCAATGATGTCCATAGGGCATATGTCACAGTTTCTAAAATAGTGGAGCAGGATGTGGAATGGACATTTGCATCATGCCTAAATGACACTCCATACACAACTTGCTCTTCACAGAGGAAGCATGCAGTTTTACAATGGAAAATCTGGCTGCCGCTGAGTGATTAAACGCAGTGTCATTAAGAGCAGGTCAACCAGATGTTACCTGCCTCCTGATGTGATGCAAAATGGAATTCAGTGCCACCCATGAATGTGTCTTGCTTAAAATATTAGTCTAAAATGAATTACGTCTTTAGCTCTGCATTCAAGATTGCAGGAAATACAGGGAATAGATAAACGAGTTAAACAGCACTATGAGAAGATAATCAAACAAAGCACTATGTGGGGCATTTGTACCAAATAAGAGCCTGGTCTCTTCAACAGGGTAATGTCATGAAGAAAGGGGGAACTTACTACTCTAGATTTAAGAACTGTAATAAACTTACCAATCAAATGAAATGTGGGCTTTATACCATGCTTGTGGCTGGGAAGAATCAACTTGTTAAAATGTCCATACTACCCAAGCAATCTATAGATTTAATGCAATTCCCATCAAAGCACCAATGTCACACTTTATAGAAGTTGAAAAAATAGTACTTCAATTCATGTGGAACCAGAAAAAAAAATACCCAAATAGGAAATACAGTTCTTAGAAATAAAAACAAATCTGGAGGCATCACATTGCTAGATTTCAGGTTATATTACAAGTCTATAGTGATCAAAACAGCATGGCACTGGCACAAAATAGAGACACAGATCTATGGAATAGAATAGAGAATAAAGAGAAGAACCCAGCCACATATTGTCATTTGATCTTTGGTAAGCCTAACAAAAACATGCACTGGGAAAAAGAATCCTTATTTAACAAATGGTGCTGGGAGAACTGGTTATCTACATGTGGAAGACTGAAACTGGACCCATGTCTGTCACCACTGACAAAAATTGATTCTCACTGGATAAAAGATTTAAATTTAAGACACAAAACAATGAAAATTCTAGAAAAGAGTGTGGGGAAAACAATTGAAGATAATGGCCTTGGAACAAACTTTATGATTAAGATCCTCGCCCTCCCCCCCACCCCCCCAGCAATTGCAGCAACACAAAAAATAAATAACTAGGATTTGGTCAAATCCTAGTTAAAATGATTTTGTACAGCTAAAGGTGCCACAAACAAAACAGACTTCTGAATGGGAGAAGATTTTTTCATGTTATGAATCTGACAAAGGCCTGATAACTAGAATCTAAGTGAACTCAAATTAAATGGTAAGAAGAGTACAAACAACCCCCTATTGACGTGGGCAAGAGATATGAATTGAACCGTGTCTGAGGATGACAGAGGAATGGCCTACACACACGTGAAAAAATGCTCCTAGTTTTTAATCATCAGAGAAATGCAAATCAAAACCACCTAACCCCAGCAAGATTAACCCACATCACAAATCCCAAAACAGCAGATGCTGGCATGGGTGTGGAAAGTAGGGAACACTTCTACACAGCTGATGGACTACAAACTAATAAAGCCTTTTTGGAGACAAGTAAGGAGAATACTCAAAGTTCTAAAAGTAAACCTTCCATTTGATCCTGCAATCCCATTACTAAGTATTTACCTAGAAGAACAAAAATCATTTTGCCACAAAGACATTTACACCATAATGTTCATTGCAGCCCAATTCATAATTGGCAAGTTGTGGAAGCAACTAAGTGCTCATCAACCCATCACTGGATCGACAAACTGTGGTATATGTATACCATGGAATACTATTCAGCCAATAAAAAAGACGGAGACTTTACATCTTTTACATTTACCTGGATAGAGCTGAAATACATTCTTCTTAGTAAAGTATCACAAGAATGGAAAAATAAATATCAGTGTACTCCATACTAATATGAAACCAATATACAAAGAATTCCATGCTCATGTGAACAATAAAATACAAATATAGTCTAATATGGGGGCAGAGGGAAGTGGGAGGGGGTGGGGGAGGAGGATTGGCAAAAGGAAGGAGAGCATGAGGTGGGATCTCACCTAATGTGCACACTGTGAGTGTGTATAACCTGCCCCCTGAGGGTGAGGGGCTCTTCTACAAATGGAACTTTACCCTGGTAGTGAGAACAATGTAACCTAAAAATTTGTACCCTCATATTAATTTGAAACAAACAAAGAGAAACATGGGTTTTGTGGTTAGAACCTGATTTTTGAAAATATTCTCAATGGTATAAGACATTTTGAAAGAAAGTGGAGAGATCTTTCTGCAGCATACTATGTAAAGCCATTTTCCCCAAGATACGTTTCTGTAAGGAAACCACCAAACCACCTCACCCTCTTTATCAAACCTGCACCCACTGCCCATTCAAATAAAACCTCTCTGGACCTCATCTATAGCAAACATGATTCACCTCTCAACCCACACAGCTGGATGCTTTCTACATTGCTGGAGCTTAGTAAACGTGAAATGGCTTGAATAATTGACCCCTTATCACCCTTTATAAGAAACAACTTTCTCTACCTTTAACTGTTCCCTTTAAAGGAAGGGTTTGTCACCCAGGCCTACCAATTCTCTAAGTAAGAAAAGCAATGTCCCTGGAGATGATAAACAGTTCCAGAAGCTTCGGCCCTCACATATCTGCTTCTCTCCTTGTGAGAGTAGAGAAGAATACAGAAACAGCCCATTAATTCAGCAGCAATACAACATTTCCTTCTGCAATGCCCTTGATTTTATTTTGCAGTGATTTCTCAACATCACAGGTAAAAGATGTACAGGAAGCCTCTATTCAAATTGAGGAGGTGAAATCATTTGATTGCCCTCTCTTATCCCCTTGCAGACTCTCTTTCCTTTCCCTTTTGTGCTCCTAGTTACCTAGACCCTCCAATGGGGCCCCTTTCTCCTAGTCTGCCTTAGGGTATGCATTTGACAGATGCCTGTACGGCATTCAACTTTCTATACAGCCGTCCTTCCTGGAGTTGTAATGAGACATGTAGGTATCACCAGCATCGCCATTTTTATTAATCTCATTTTTTTTTACAGTTAAGAAAGCAAAAACCAAAGTAATTGAAGTGACTTCATGATAATGCACATTTAGACTTCTGATCTAGATTCTTTTCATCATCCATTTCCTTCGCCTTTAAACTGGAGGCAGAGATGGCAAATGCATGGCACCTTTGCTTCCTCTTTCTTCTTTGCTTCTCACCGTAACTGCCCAGTTCTTTTGTTCCTCCTGAAGTGAACTGATGGCTTAGCAAGGCTTGGAATAGTGATCTGGACGATCACCATCCATCGAGCAGATTTGACAAATGAGTTATCAGGCAATTTCCATTCTTGGCTAAGGTAGGGATTTCCCAAGTGAGATTGGAAATAAAACTTGCAACAGAGAAAAGGTCTTTGAAATTTCACAGAATGACTTTTAGTTGGGGGAGCATCAGAGGCAAATGCAAGGGACCTGATCTGAATGAGCACCATGGTATCATTTCAGATTTTGTGTTAATCCTCCTGACAACTTGTAGAGGTTAGCAATATTGTTTCTGGCTTTCAGTTGAAGAAACTGAGGCTCTGCATTGAAGCCACTGTCCAAACACACACAATAATTCAAGAGACAGAGTCAGGAGTAGACTCAATATTCGACCTAGAAGCTCTGCCAGGCATCTGCTCTCACCCTCTTCTCAGCCTTCCATACTGAACTTCTTTTTATCTTGTTATAATAGCATGCATCCCAACATTAAATCAGAATGGCTATAGAAAAAAGTACGGGGCAGAGGAAAGAGATAAAGACAGGATCAATCGATGCCAGGCTTTGCCGTGTGGGATCTTGTGTACAGGTAAGGAGCCATAAGTAGCTCTTATTTCCCCTCCCTACAACAAATGTGTATGTTTAAGTATTATTCTCCACAATTATATAAATTTTACAACTCATTTCTCATTTTTTTCCTATTTCCTTAGAGATACCTTATAAAACGTGTGCATGTGTGTGTAACAGTTTTCTATTTGCCACTCTGCAGTGAGTGGATCAGGATCAATGATTGTAGCAGAAGGAGGAGGAATAGAAAAGAATATCAAAGGCTCTATCAGCCAGCCAGTATTGACTGAACACTTTGGGTGTATCGTTCATTGTTCTAACCACTGTGGGGACCACAGACAGGGTCATTCTTTCTGAGGCATTATAATGAGATTAATTTCAAAGACTTTAATATCTGATAAAAAAATTAATGTCTGCCTCAGGAAAGTAATAGAATCACAGAAAACCAGAATTTAAAGGGGCTTTGTATTACTTGCGGCATCCCTTCTTGAAGGGATTTAAGTAGATGGGATTGTACTTACATGGCTCCACCGACAGGGGGCTCACTGTCCCGTGTACTTATTAATAGTGACACAACTTCCTCCATTCCTCCCAGTGGTCCTAGCTCTGCTATCCGGGCAGTTACAGCAACCCAGAAAATATCACTTTATTTCTTTTTCACACAAGAGTTTGTGATAAACATGAGAGCATCTACCATCTCTTCCCTTAGCTGCTTCCTTTCCCATCCACTTTTCCTTCAGCCATTTCTGTTGTCATGTTTCATAATCTTCATTATTCCTCCTCTTGAGTCTTTCTGATTAGTGTTAATAAAACTACTGAGAAAGAGGTATTAAATTAAGAGGGACTTCAGCCCAATGTCCTAGTCACTATCTGGCTCCCCCTCTGAGACAGAGAGAGAGACTATTTGCAAACCAGAGAGATGCAGTCTTCAGTACAAAACAAAGGTGCATTCTGAGAAAACCAAAACCTTTATAAAGTTCCCTCTCAGGTTCCCATGGTGGGCTCACAGTGCAAATGAGGAATGCAGACTTGCTCAGTTCTGATGGGTTGAAGCTTGACTTCTGTTGACCTACCTATAGGGGTCACAGTCTCTTGGGTGATTTGAGCTCCGTGAAGGGAACAGACAGCTAGGAAAGTTCCAAAATTAAGCCAGCCTGGGTGTTTTGCAGAGACCCTGAATTGGTAAATGGCCGCTTGGCTCTACTTTGAAATTAGGCCCAGTCAACCAAAGATCCACCTTGAAGGTTTGTCTCTTTCAGGATTCACATTAGCCAGAATCCCTCTTAAACATGATTGACAGAAACAAGCACAGCCCTCCAGGGTGACTGACCTGGGCAGAAGATGCTATACCATTTTTCCGGCTCTGAACACTGTACTTCTTTCCCTGCAGGCTGAGTTTGTGTTAATATTTTAGAAGCTGCATGATACCATTGGCACCTATTCAACACATGGTTCCCTAAGCTTCATCAAATTATTTTCTTGGAATGGGTGCCAGGTTCAAGGCACTTTGTGGCAATTTTTAAGTACCCTATGGGAGTTAATCATGAGATTTGAGTGCTAATTCTGGTTTCACTATTGTTTGGCTGTGAATCCTTGGAAAAGTCCCTTTTTTCTGGGCTCCAAGTTAATAGACCTGTCAAAGGAAGCAACTGAACTTTATGATTTTTCAAGTCCCTTACACTACTAAATTTCTGAGCATAGGCTAAGTTCCCTCTTTTAAGAGAGCAATTGCTTTTTTTGAACCCACATGCAAAATTTTACAGTTGCCCCAGTTACATTTGTCCCATTTTTTTCCAGTATATTTTGGCCCAGGATTCTAGGCTTGTAAGATCTTTGTGAACTACACTCCCATAACTGAATGCATTAGCTTTTGTACATCATGATATTTCATTAGTAACAGATCAGCCATTTAATAATCTCTTTTAGAATATTACCTAAGCAATGCTCCTCCTGACCCTGACTCTGTTCAGCCCCGATTCCTCAACTCAGCCTGTTTCTTGCCACCAGCATACCTAAATTTATTATCTGGCAGTTTCCAGAAACTATCCTTTGTGCTGATTTTGAGAAATTAAGATTAGAATTATATCTCTGGTCTCCAGGTGTTACCACCTCTCCATTTTCAGTTTCTTAGAGTTCACTGATTTATCACATCTACAAATTCTTTTATTATGTGTGATGAACATTTTATCATTCAATTTTTGGCTGTCCAGCATTCTACCCTTTTTTATTACTGAAGAATTCCCCTCTGGCCCATATCATTGGGAGGTTGCTGTACGGCACCAGCAGCCAGGCGGGGAAGAGGGATAGGACCTGAACTTGGCCTATCAGATACTTCTATTCTGGGTTTGATTTTGGAGGAAGTGCTATAAAAATGAAGGGAGCTAGGGTGAGTTCCCAGAAGCTGTGGTTATTCTTTCCGATGGCTGGAGCTGTCTCCAGCTTGAGGGCCCATTACCAAACCTCCTATAACACAAACGCTCTATTTCTTGCCTATTGACTCTCAAGACATATAGGTCTTTGCATTTTTGGAGGTTTGATCTTCATCCATTCAGTTTTATGAAATTCCCTATGTGGCCAATAGATTCCTCCTATAATTAAGATAGCCAGAGATTCTAACTTCTGTTTGCAATAAAGAACCCACAGCACTGTAGGATGTAATCACCAAGATACTGCCTCCCAGGAACATCTCTTCATGCTAAAAATTATGAGCACAATGTTAGCACTACCTGTAGCTGCACACCTAGGGCATACAGGGCTGAACTGCTCAGACTTGGCGTCCCCCTGTCAACCCATCTCTGGCTTTGCTTTTCTCTTCCCCCACTGTTTGACTAGCATATTGCTATTTCTCTCTGTCTCTCTGTGTATGGCGGGTCTTGAGGCAACAATGGTATTAGCTTCAATTCAACATTTTTCCAGGCTCCTTGACCTGTTTCTCAGTTACCTTGCTTTTGAAAGAACAAGAGTCACTGCTGTCCTTTTAGCCTAGACCTCCATTACTCCTTCCCTTGGCAAAATCAACCAGTTGCATAGTTTTAAATACCAACTTCCTGACAGTAACTCTAAACTTTACATCTCTAGTTATGACCTTTACTTTAAATTCCAGATTCATGTTTCTAGCTGCCTATTTCACATTCCTAATTAGTTACATAATAGGCCTGTGGAACCTAACAGATCTAAAATTAACTCATGACCTTTGCTCCTAATCCTGCTGCTACCATAGCTGCCCTTCTATCCTTCCATTTCCTCAGGCAAAATACTTTGGGATTATCCTTACTTGTTCTCTTACACACCACACCTGCCCTCCCTGGAGAGTGTCTTGGATATATTTTCAAAACCTATCCATAATCCAATTTGCAAACTTAAAATAATGCTTTCTCCAAATATCATTTGACTTATTTCAAAAGCATGATAAGTTGATTATAAATGTATTGGCAAAAAAACAAGCTAAAAAAGCTTTTCTGGAAAAGAACAACGGGAGGGTGCTAACTCAACCAGGTATTAGAACATGCTATGAAACTTTATGAGTAAAACATGGGGATTGGTGCATGAATGACACAAAAGATAAACAAAACTGAATAGAAAATCCAGAAATAAACTTGATTGCATTAATATATAGTGATATTTTCACATGCAGTGAAACCACCTCCTTGAATCAGTGGAACAAATCACAACAGATTGGAGCAAACAGATTTAGAGATGTCTTCACAGCAAGGAGACCTCCCTAGGTGTGCCTTGTTTTGTATATTTGGCATCTGAACTAAATAATATTCTACACAATTAGAAAATAAAACAAAATAAAATATAAACAAAAGCAATTCTTACATTTCAAAAGCAAAATAACATAATATACTTCAAAGTATATCACATTTAGAGCATTTTTGACCTAGCATATAGAACGATGTTATTTCAAAGGAACATAAAACAAAGAAAATCTGTGTGCCATACCAAAGCACAAAATAAAATATATAAAAAATCCCCTCCCTTTAAACTACTTTCCAGGATCTTACTCCCAGTCATAATACTGGCATTATTTTGAAATACATACCCTTTTACCCAGAGAGTAAGAGGATGAGCCTACAGCACGAGCCTTTAGACTAAATACTGGACATTTTCGGAATCAAAAAGAATAACCCCAACTTCTGCTTTCAGGATAATGTAGAGGAAGCACATTTCCCTGCTAAGTACAACCTAAAACTGTGGAACTGTGGATAAAACAAACATAAAATTCTAGAAAGTGAAAAGAAGAAGGTAGACTGACTAATGACCTTGGGTCCAAAGGAAAAACACTTTTGTGAGCTCCATGGGTTTTCTTTTCACCCCATCCTGGATTTGGAGCCAGAGACTGAAATAACTTAGGGGACCTGGAAAAATAGACTTGGACCCACATTTAGGTTAATTAATTGGTAATTTATTTTACCTGCTGCAGGGGCTGCTGCTCCGAGGCACAGTCAGCACCTGGTGAGAGTGTGAGTTACCTTTTATAGGCTTTGTGTAAGCATGTTACAGGAGTGAAACGTGGCTGGTTAAGGGGGGTTACAACTCAGGTAGTTATAGATACAGTAATGGAACAATAATTAATACAGTTTCAGTTGACAATGGATACATTTCATATCACAATGGTTATGGTTATACAACAGTAATTAATCAAGTCTCAGTGAGTTTTCCACCATTGTTCATCTACTGAGAACTTGGGGGTTTTGTGAAACTTGGGACTTTTTTTCCTTATACCTGAAGTTTGTTCTTGGCAACCCTAGGAGGAAGAAGGGGGCCTGGGAATGTGGCTGGGAAGCACATTCTCGGCCACCCTAGGGGGAGGAGGGACTTGCCTTTTTCCTGGAGTCAACTCTGGGAGAGAAGGGAGGAGAAGGGAAATGGGCTGGAGAGGGCGGGGGTGAGGGTGGGGGGGAGGGGAACAGGTGAGGGCTGAGGAATAGGAGTGGGCAGGGGAAAGAGGGCTGGGTTACAAGAAGACAATAGGAACTTGAACATGCTAATGGGTACAATCCCCTGCGAATCCTTATCTGGACCAGAAAGGAGCACTAGGAAAAAAAAAAGAAGAAGAAGAAGAAAAGAAAACAAAAACAAAAACTTCTAGACATAACCACTATGTTTCATCCAAACACCACCAAAAAAGGCGTATTCCTATCCTCACCTATACCAGCAAAGGTCAAGCGAGGAGCCCAAAGATGTCAGTTCTTCCTAAGATGATACAAAAATGCAATGCAATTACAATTAAAATTCTGGGAAGATTTTTTTGTAGCTAGAGTTAAGATTTCTCCAATACTTATATGAAAAGACAAAGGGCTGGAATACTGAAATAATTCTACAAAAGAATAAAGTGAGGTCTGCCTAATACCAAGACTTGTCATGTAGCTAAAATTTTATGTAATATTGGACAAACAGGGAAGTGAAACAAAGTCAAAGACTTAGGAATACAACACATAAAAATGACCAGCTGCTTTAAATAATGCTGTACGAGTAGTTCTAATGATCACAGGATGCTTTTTTTCAAGAAATGGTACTGGTCAATTTAGACACCCATAGGCAGAAAAGAAAAAAAAAAGAAAAACAAAAATAAAAATTCTGGTGAGGATGTGAAGAAACTTGACCACTCAAACATACATTGTTGGTGGGAATACAAAATGAGACAGTCTAAGAACAGTTTGGCAATTTCTTTAAAATGTTAACATGTAACTACTACATGAACCAACAATTATAATCCTGGGCATTATTAATTCCAGAGAAATGAGAATTTATGTGACACAAAAATCTAGACACGAATGTTTATAGAAGTTCTATTCATAATATCCCCACAATGGGCTGGACACAGTGGCTCATGCCTGTAATCCCAGCACTCTGGGTGGCTGAGGCAGGTGGATTGCCTGAACTCAGGAGTTCAAAACCAACCTGAGCAAGAGTAAGACAGGTCTCTACTAAAAATAGAAAAACTAGTGGGCGTAGTAGCTCACACCTGCAGTCTCAGCTACTTCAGAGGCTAAGGCAAGAGGATTACTTGAGCTCAAGAGTTTGAGGTTGCTGTGAGCTGTGATGTCACAGAAGTCTTCTCAGGGCAACAGAGTGAGACTCTGTCTCAAAAATTTAAAAAAAACCCTGCACTGGAAAAACACAGATGTCTTTCAAAAGGTAAATCCTCAAAGAAATCATGATACACACATAAAATGAAATATTATTTAGCATCAAAATGGAATGAATGATTGGTATACATAACAACTTGTCTATTTTGGCTGAATTTCCAGGGGATTATGCTAAATAAGTAAAGCCAGTCCCCAAAGGTTACCTATCAGATGATTCCATTTACCTAACATTCTTGAGATGATAAATCACAGAAAGGAAGTTGGATTTGTGGTTGCTAGAGGTTAAAGAAAGCTGAGGACAGGAGCTCAGTGGGCATGGCTATAAATGGGAAGCAGGAGGGACCCTTGTGGTGATGGAGATGCTCTGCGTCTTAACCGTATTGGCAACACTATTCTGGTTGAGACCTTTTACTACGCTTAAGCTTCAGCCAGATGTTATCACTGAGGATAACTGGGTGAGTGGTGCAAGGCTTCTCTCTATTATTTCTTATAACTCAGGTAACTTTACAATTATCCCAAAAAATCTAATTAAAAATAATTTTAATGACGTATTGAAATACATCCAACATTTTATTTTTTATTTTATTTATTTATTTTTTTTTAGAGACAGAGTCTCACTTTGTTACCCTGGGTAGAGTGCCGTGGCGTCACAGCTCACAGTAACCTCCAGCTCTTGGGCTTAGTCCTCAGCCTCCCAAGTAGCTGGAACTACCGGTGCCCAACACAACGCCTGGCTGTTTTTTTTTTGTTGTTGTTGCAGTTTGGCTAAGGCCGGGTTTGAACTCACCACCCTCAGTATATGGGGCCGGTGCCCCTACTCACTGGGCCACAGGTGCCGCCCACATCCAACATTTTAAATCCCTGACTTCATAATGATACAAAAACACAAGTCACACGGTTCGCCTTTGGAGGATGACAACTAGAAAGACAACTAAAATTGATAAAAATTTAAAATTGACAAAAATATAGTAAGGCAAATAAGCATCTGCCTGCTTTTCCTGTTGAAATTGTACCTCCAGGTAATCAAATATTTGATAAGGACAATTTTCTCTTTTAGAATTTTATGGCACATGAGCAAAATAGCAATGAGAGTATTGTAATATCACTGGTTTGCAACCCTGAGTAAAATAATGTATTGAGGCAATGCTTCTGGATGTCTGCTAGGAACATCAAGTGAAAAGCCGAGGTGGGAATTGAGGATGTGCCAGAGAGACAATATCTGTATCCATTGCTCAATATTAACACAACGAAAAAGATGGAAAATCAGACATTAAATACCTCCCGGTGAAAGTCCATATCACTATGTATAAAGTATTCTTGCCCCAAATTTAAAAAAATGAAATCTGATCAAGGTTCTAAATCTAATTGCCAGTTTATGAGCATTTAGGGGACAAAGAAATATGTTAAATGGCCCACAGGATGCATTCAGCAAAATCTAGAATGTGGGAAAATGTATGGTTCTAACAACCTGGCTTCTTCAAAAATAAGTTTAAAGAAAATTAAAAAAAGGAAAGGAAAATATCAAGGTTATGAAACCTTAGGAGACCATTCAAGAAGTGTAATGCGTGAACCTTGTTTGAATACTGATTCAAAGAATTGTAGAAACATAAATTATGGGACAATAGAGTAAATTTGAAGGCTGATTAGATATTTGATGCTGTTGAAGAATTATTGTGAAGTTTTTCAGATGTGAGCATGGCAGCGTGGCTGTTTTTAACATTTTAACGAGACTCTAACTTTTAGAGATACAGCCTGAATTATTTATGGTTTAGTATTTGCTTCTCGCTAATCCGATGGGAATAGGAGAAAATGAGTCCAGGAAAAGCAGTATATGACACAAACTCAAGTGTTTTCATGGGTCCTCACTCTGTTTTTGTCATTTTATATATGTTTGGAGCTTTTTAAAAAATTTTCAGACTAAGATGAGGGTACAAATGTGTAGGGCACATTGTGTTCATGCTTAAGGTGAAGTTCAAGTTGTAGTTGAGCCCTTCACCCAGGAGGGCGTGCTGGGCACCCTGACATTGTGCACAGCAGGTGAAAACCCACCAATTGGCCCCCCCTCCTTCTCCTCCCTCCGCCTCCTCTTCCCTTTATCTCTTCTCCCTTCTCCCTTGAGAGACTATACTTGTGTTTTTTCTGTCCTGTGGCAGTGTAGTTGTTTTTATATTGGTTTCATATTAGTAGTGAGTATGTTGGGCACATTTATAACAAAATATTAAACATGTATCCAGAAGCCTTTGCTTCTTCTCTGTGGTTGACCCCCTGGTCCAGTCTGCCATCATTTCTAACTCGGGAGCGTTATGATGTAATCTTACCTGATCTCCTGGCATCTACATTTGCCCTGCTTCCGTCTCTTTCCAATGCAGGAGCCACGCAAGCCCCTTAACACCCAAGTCACCATCCTATTATTTCTGGGCTCAAAATAGCGCCTGTATTGCTAGAAGAAAAGCAGAAGTCCTTGTATGGGTCTGCAAGGGCTCTCTCTGCTCTGACCCACTGGCTACTGGGACCCGGCTGAGTTTGGGCTGTGGGTCATCTTTCATCTCCTGTCTTATCTGGTGCTGGGATCTTTCATTTGCAATGTTTGCTTGGGCCTTCCTAGTTTGCAGCTGTGTCTCCCTGGGGAAGAGGGAGGAAGAAGAGGTGTATGCAGTTTCACCAGCGTCCTCTCCTCGCTGAGTAACACACCATTGCCACCCAAGTGGATGCTTTTGGCTTCCCTGTTCTGACTGTGCCAAGGAAGCTTCCACGTCTCTGTTGTTTTTTTGTGGCATTTTTTGAGGCTTCGTTTGCTGTGGTTCAGCCCCACACAGAGGTGGTTGTGCCCTCTTCCACGCGCTGTTTCTCCCTGCTCACATGTCCTCCTGTCCATCTTTTCATCCTTGGCCTTTTGCAGTCTGAGCTTGTCAGGGTGACTCCGTGAAACTACACGTCTCATTTCAGCAGCGTTTCCTATCTCATAACGATCCTTTGTAATTGTGCCATCCTAATGTCACTTCTCTAAAATCCCTATAGAATGTCAGCCATGAGCTGTTTTGAATTCTCTGATGATGGGAGACGTCTATCATTTTTCTGAACTCTGTGAACTTTCAAAAACAAGAATCAGAATTGAACACACACTTTTAAGTAGCCACTGTGTGCCAGGCATTGTGTGTATTTGTCACATGCATCATTTCGTTTAGTTCTGACAATAGTTCTATTAACAAATAAGGACTCCTTCAAGGAAAGGAAAATGAAATTCAGGACGTTTTAGTAAATGATGGAAGGTGGAATCAGGATTCAAATTCACACCTTGGCTCCAATATATAAATTAAGTGGTATACTCAAATATATTTCCATTCTATTATTTTAAAAAAAAGAAGATTTATGGGGTACTTTCTCCCTGAATCTCATCTCTTCTGCAATACCAAGCAGATCTTCCTTTTAGTCAGAATAGAATCAGAATCTCCACCTTCTCCATCCTCACTATTTTTTGTTTCTTCCAAGAATAAGCCAATTATCAATAAAATATCACAAGGATTTTCAAGACATTTTGTTTCTAGAAGCTCTTGGATAGTTGAAATTCCTTCTTATTCCTTTAATGTCTATTTGATAACGTGCATTAATAAGGAATCAGCCATACTTTTGGACTGTGCAGGAGTATAGAATAATTACGTGGTATTGAATCTGTTCTCTCCTGTTAAAAAATATACCCTAAGCCCTTTCGCTGGGCTACCATCTCTGTCCCATGAATCTCTATTCTGTGGCTTACCCCCTAGGTGCCTACCCTCATCAGCTCTTCAGTGAGAATAGATTTATAACCCAATTCTCAGTAAATTTTAAATTTAGAACAAATTCTAAAGCATGCTGCCTTTAGAGCTATGTAGTAAAAGGAATGCTGGTCTCAGGAAACCTAAGAGTTAGTGTTTACTGAGCACATGCTACATGCCAGACACGGTTTTAGGTACTTCTTAAAATTATCTTACTGGAACCACACAGCAACCTGTGAAGAACTGAAGAGGCAGAGAGGTGAAGTGACATCCCTGGTGCTGCATAATTAAAGAGTAGTAAAGCTAAGATGCAGATCCCTGGGGTCTGGAGTCAAAAGCCAAGCCCTCAATTACCATTCTGCGGTGTGCTTTGGATCAGCCATGCCTAGCCCGAGCCCTGAGCCCTCTAAATGGTGATAGTAACAATTGTCTCACCAGCAGTGGACACAGAAACTTTCAGTACACTAAAAGTCCCTTATGAGTATAAGAGATTACCACTGCATGAAATTGGTGATACCAATAACAACAGCAGCACTTACTTGAGATACTATTACGTCCCTCCATTATCCTTAACATTTTAGAGCTCATTTAATTCTATATGGAGAAGGTAGCATTATTCTTATAACTTTAGAGACAAAAATAGATAAAAAGAATATGTGATAATACGATATAATATAGTGTATAAAAATACATGCAGAAACAAACATGCTTTCTGGCCATCCTATTTCTGACCGTCAACCTTCAGAGAACCCCTGGGAAAGGCTGAGAGTGTTGGGGAGTGTTGGAGAGTGAAGGCTGAGAGTGTTGCGTCTTTCTTTGCACTTGGACGATCCCTTCTGTTCATCATTTCATTTTTTCCAAGTGGGTCAGGGCAGCAGGTGAGAGAGCGAGAGTGACAGGTGCCTCTTTTCCTACACACCTTCCAATCCACAAAGCTCTGTATGACCACACGCAATTGTCTCTTAAAGACTCGGACACATGCACTGTCATCTCTCCAGGAAGTGTCTCAGCCGTTGTCAGAATTCACTTTTCAGTGACAAGACATAATGGACTTGGGGTTTCATTAAGCGGTAGAGAGCTCTGTGAAAAACGTGCAGACTTTTGTTTGAGCAAGAGAGATCTCAGACAGGAGGTAGGCTGTGCTTGGCCAGTGGAACAGATTAGAGGACTTCCAGAATTGAGGCCTTGTCTCTAGCCTTTTTTCTGTGCCCTGCAGAAATGTCCCTTAGGCCTCCAGCTTTGAAGGGTTATGGAGATAGCAGGAAGGGGTGGGCTAGAGACCCAGCCCACCTATGCAGGAATCCAGTTTTCAATAGAAGACATTCTGGCTCCCAGGGGGCTAGATAGATGTCAGGAGCTCAGGATGGTTAAGAATAGGGTACCTTCTTTCCTACCTCCCAAAGAGGCCATGTGAAGTCTCCAGTTTCCTAGTTTCCTAGTGAGACCTGGTAGCACCTTGTCAGATCCTCCTGGAGGACAGACATGGGGGGGGGGTAACCTTGGCATGTGTCCAGTGGAGGTCATGCCCAGATAGCACAGTTAGTAAGGTAAATGCACGTGGGCTTACAGGAAGTGGACACCTCCTATTTGGAGTCTGACTATAAACCTTACTCACCTTTTTCACCAGGCAGCTCAAGTCATTCAGTCATTTGATAAACTACTATTCCTTTTCTTTTTTTTTTTTTTCCTCAAATCTTCCACGTGAACCCTCCTCAGAGTCCCTACTTCAGAGTATGGGGCCCTCTTGGGCTTGCTGTTCCTTGTGCAATTCTGAATGATAGCCCCCTTTGCCTGGTGCCCCAGCGCTGGTGGCCTATCTGATCCGGAGGAAAACCCTGAATAGCATCTAAGCCATCTTTTACTCTGTATTTCAAGCACCCGGTCATGCCTGGCACCTGTTATGTTGTCATCCAATCTGAAAGCCCCGCAGATACCAGCCACTTATGGATTTTAGGTTAATCACTTTCACAAGTGTTTCAAGATTTATCCCCTTCTTGATGTTCTCTAGAAGGGTCTCAAGTTATAAGGTGTGCAGTTGCCTGCGTGGCTCCCCCTTGTCCCTCGCCTCTTTGCTTTGCTGCTGCAGGCTGGGTGTGAAGGCACAGGTTTCTGCTGGAGCATCAACAGAGGGGGAAGAGGCAGAGTGCTGCCCAGCCCTGCTTGTTACCTTTCATGGAGGACAGCGGGGTGGAGGCTCAGGTCTACACTGGGTCTTACTGACCCCATGAAGGGAGAAAGGAGAGTGTGGACGAGCCCTGCCTTGAACCACCTTGTCCTGTCTAGTTGATGCCGGGTGATGTCACACTACTGATGCTCGGGGTAGGGAGGGCAGTGGAGCCCTGGCTTGAATTGCCGTCTTTATTCTTGTTGCTGCTGCGTAGGCTCAGCTTCCCAGTAGGCCCCACGGGCCCTATCCCAGCAGGGGAGTAGGTGTGTCTCCTTCTGTTTATATAGGCCACGTGGTGGGGGTAGGGGTGGGGGAGTGGGATGGAAGCTCCTGGTTTTGTTGAGGGATTGCCAGGGAGTATTATTAGAATTTGAATCAAGTAGGGCAGTTACTGCCAAAAGATGGTTTTAGGTTGTGACCCTTTGGCTGGGGGAAACAGGACTTTCTTGGAGTTTTGTGTGTGTGTGTGTGTGTGTGTGTGTGTGTGGCTGTGGGTGGCTCTGGGTTGAAGGGTCTGCAGCGCTCAGTCTGGGACACTGGAGTGGCAATGAAATAACTCTTTGGGAAATCAGTGTGTGGCTACTCCTCGAGTCGAGGTTGCCAGGCTGTCTGCCCTCTTCTCTGCACCTCCAGAGTCTTCTATGCCTGTTTGCTATGTCACGGTTTTCTGTTGTAAGAGTAAGGAATTAGGGGAGTGCAAACATTTCTTCTAGGACAGAACTAGTATCCAACCTAATAAGTGGACAAAACAACTTAAAATCGTGGCTCAACTTTTCAAATTGCTGCAATCGGTGTGAACACAGACCCCAGTTTGCCTATGGCTATAGCTGCGTCTTTTCTACAGCTCTCACATCCTGCAGGGCCTGCCTTCCTCGCGGGCAGCGTCTGTGTATTGCTCACCTCTGGATTCGCTCTGGCTCACACTCTGTGAGACCAAGACGACGGTTTTAAGGAATAAGAACTAACGCTGCCTTAGCCGAGATGCAGACAGCCTCCTGTTTGCTACATTTCCTGACCTGCTTTCCCAGTCTAGAGTCTAGATTGATTCTGATGTTTGCTCTGTGGGCCTGTGCTGCATAAAGGCCAGCAGGGCCTGCAGCCTCCTGCAGGGAGCGGAAGACCCTGCAGCTCGCACACTACCCAGGGGGTCCATGGTTCCGGCACTGCGTTCCCTCCTGTCGCGGGTCCTCCAGACATGCGGTTAACTCAGCAGGGCGAAGGGGCCTGAACGAGCCGGGTGCCTGGTCGTTATCCACATGAAGGCCGTTGGAGCCGCTTCTAATATCAGTGGTAGTGAGGGGGCCTGGGTGTAATTTGCTGGTGGGGGGCTCATGGCTGTGATGTCACAGGTGATAGTGGGCATCCTTAAGGGGTTTCCTCACAAGGAAAAAGGAGCCAGAGACATAGAGAACCCAAGACAGGACCAGAGAGAGAGACAGGGAGGTGGAGGGTGACAGAAAACGGCAGAGACAGAGCCAGGAGGGAAGAGAGAGGAGATGCTTTTCCTTTTTTTCCATTTTACCTTTTCTCCAGTTGACTCTCGAGCCTGCTCTGGGGTATGTTTTTCCCACTCAGCATGAAAAATATTTGGCTACCCAGGAATAAAACATCAAAACTTACAATGTAATTAGTTGTCGAAAATATTGATGGAATGCCAGGAGCATTCTGGACGCCGTTGTGAGCGAAGGGAGGAGCTGCTCTCCCATGGAGAGGGGCCCCTGGCGTATCAGGCGGGGACGGGCTGCAGGCAGCAGACCGATGCATCTGAGGCCCAGTGACAGTAGTTCCTCCATCACTACTTGCATCAGCAAAACCATTATTGACATCAAACAGGCCACATTAGATAAGTGGGGGAAATGGGAGCCAGAGAAGGAAGGTCTGGTTTTAGGTGGCAATGAGACAAGAGAAAGATTCAGTAAAAATAAATTATCTGAGAATTAGTAAGAATTAACAAATCTAATCATTTTACTCTGCCTTCTGGGGCTCTGCACTGCCAGTCATAAAGCTGAGTATTTTTCTCTCTAGGAAACCAGCACCTGCTCCCGGCTCCCAACTGCCGTGCTGAGCTTTGCTCTGGACAGAGACGCCTGTAGCCCCTTCTCGTGCCTTTTCTTTCCTCTGCTCCCTGCGAACTCGCATCCAGGCTGCCCCTTCTTACTATTCTCTGCACAATTCTCTGAATTCTAGGAAACAGCACGTGACGATATGCTGTCTGAGATCACCTCCTAAATATTTTATGGAAACTGAAAACGGTTCAAGGGCAGACGCACGTCTGAAGGGCTCCACGGGCCCCAAGAGCAGTGCTGGGGCCAGTGCTGGGCATGCCGGGTGCTCCAGGAGGAGGGCCGGGACTGGGCTCTCACTCCATCCTCAGGCCCTGCTTCCACCCGCAGTAGCTGTACATGGTCTGCTTTTCATGGAGCTGGATGGGCTTGCATTTCCAGAAGGACGGCGGCAGGAAATTAAAACCTGTCACCAATCACTGCAACTGTGTCGTGTCTATGATAAACATAGTCACAGTGGTTCACAGTTTTCCTAAGTGAGAGAGGGGAGAGCAGCCTCCAGACACGAGGATGCCTCTGGGATTTTCTGGTGGGATGAAAAGGCAGGAGCATCACGCAGCCAGCTATGTGCTGAGGATTCTCGAGGATCGAGAGCCTCCCCTCGAGAGAGGACACTGCCTGCTTCCAGAGAGGCTGACTTTATTAATGGTAATAATAATAAGTAGCAGGAGGATAATTATTTACAATTATCAGCCGAGTAAGCAATGCTGTCAGCCTTATTTTGTTCAAGGTGCTGGGTTCATCTTTCTCTCCTTCTCCTTTCCTGGCTTTCCCAGGGCATAATGGACGGGTTCATCTTCGTATTCACTATGTTAGCTCTTCCTGACTACAGATCTATGCAGTATTATTCCCACTGTGTGGATGATGAAATAAAGGCTCAGAAAATTTAAGCCATTTGCACAAAGTGACACTGGAGGTAACAGAATGGCCATCAGCACAACTGAAACTCTGCCCTTCTGGTGCCCATATCCTTGGGAACAGCAGAGCCCCAGTGGAACAAGGCAGATTCCAAGACACTTGCATTTCTGCAGGGGAGGCTCCTGCAGAGGGTGGAGCAGCAGGAAGCCCATTTAATGCCTATGATGATACCCAGATGGAATGGACTCAAAGAATAGTGTGTATACTTCTATTACATGATAGGCTTTTGTTATTTATTGTTGCTATTTTTTAAACATATACTGTCTTGGTAAAAAGGATTTACAATTTTGTGAAGAGGTATAATAACTCTCCACAGTCAGAGGAGACTAGATTTGGTGAGACTCTACCATGCGTCTGAGGCCACGCCCCTGCCCGATTGTAGAAGCCACACTGAAGCTCGTTCTGATGGCACAGCCTCCCAAAGCATTGCAGTCCCTAATGAGGGCTGCTGTGTCTTCACTTGGCCTTCTGGTAACCCTGTGTCCAGCTTCATTTCCTCTACTTTTCCTTTAATTTCCTCCAGGAGCAGCACCCTCAGAAGCAGCATCTGGGACCCTTCAGTTCCCTCTCCCTGATTCTGCATCAGGGTCACCACAGGTGATGCTACTTGTCATTTTTGTGCTGGGGAGCCTTTCACTTCTCCCCCTGTCAGTGGAAGGTCACCCAGGGAGAATGATAGCCTGTGTCTTGTCAGAGCAATGCTGCCAGGCCGGGTGCAAAGGTGATGAGGGCAGTGCGTCTTAGCTCGATGGGTCACTTCTAGAATAAACCAATGGGCCAGCCTTGGGATTAGAGGGGCTGTGGATTTGCCAAGTCTGAGACACCTGTTGCAGACTGTGTGCACAGCACTCCTGAGGCCAAAGCTGCGGCCCAGACTATACCTGGTAAGGTGGACAGTATGTGTATTACAGGATCACTAAACACAGGGCTGAGACTCAATGTCCTTCAATTTGGCTAATACTTGCTGAGAGCCTGATCTGCTAGGTTCTCATTGGTGAGGGACCAGGCGTGTGTGGAATTCTGAGACAGTAACAGGAATTATGATTTCTTTCCTGACTTTCTCTATGCAAAGAAAAGAAAATGAGAAGACTATATCATATCCTACGAGTAAATAGCAGAACATCCCTTGGTGAAATTCATCTTCCCAATAAGATAATTTCCATGCTGAACACCAAAAGAAATTTCTCATTAAAATGAAAGGATTGAACCATTGAGAAAAACTAAGACATACATTCATATATCCACATACATATGTACTTATATACAGACACGTAAATACACGTGAACACGTATAGAATATATGTATGTGCCTGTGCTCACATGCACATCTGTGTATATGTTAATACATGCATGCCTGTGCACACATGCATACAGGCATATGCACTCACACCACGTAGATGCATGCCTATAAACACACACTCACACACAGGCACATCCGTGCATGCACAACTCCATAGAACTTGTTTTTCATATTGCCCAGGAGAGAAGATTGCTCCCTCATGGGAACCAGCACTAATCCCAGTACACACTGGCTACGTGATTAGTACTGGTTGAATAAGTGAATTAAACCCAGAGGCTGATACATTAGAACAAGTGTCCTCAAACTACGGCCCGCAGGCCACATGCAGCCTGCCTGGGACATTTATCGGGCCTGCTGGGTGTTTTTGCCACCGCTGCCTGTCCTGCTTAGCAGCCGACTCATTCCGGGGCCCGCAGCCCAGCCCTCCAATGGTCTGAGAGACAGTGAACTAGCCCCCTGTTTAAAAAGTTTGAGGACCCCTGCATTAGAGGAAACACTAATAAGTAAATACATCTGTGTTTGAAATAACTGGTGATGGACGTTGGTAAGGTTATTTGTTGAGACAGAACATTCATTTTTTCTGTTTTGATGAAAAAAACTGGCAACTGTAAGAAAAGAAATCCTTAGTGGATGTTTCAGAATTTACACAGCTGGCTCTACACTTGGTACTTTTGCAAGTTCTAGCACATCCAAGGGAGACAGTTCTCCTCTGGGTAAGCGTCAGTGGGTGTAGGCCTCTCTGATCTTCCCTTCACGTTGCCACTATGAAACCAGAGTCAGGTAACTAGAGATGGGTCAATAAGAGGCAGCAAATAAATAAGGCGTGAACGTGTACACACCAAACAGGTGCGTGGACACGCACACCCACACACACTTCTTAGAAGGGAGCTGGGTTTGGAGAGATGCTGTTCCTACAAGTATGTACTAGACTTTCTGAAAGCTGAGCCCTTCAACCTCATGGCGTCCATGCCAGTAGGCATTAGTAACCTGGTTTTGTAGAGGAGGAGGCAGGGACTCAGAGAGGAGGACAACCTTCCCTGAACCACACAGGCAGTTCAGTGTCAGACTAGGAATTGAAACCTAGGTCCTTCTGTTCTTTTCTGACAGGCTAATTTTCAGACAGGCTACACTTGACCTCACGCATCTTAGGGGTCGCATTTCTACTTTGTCCTACCATGGCACCGCACGTGCCTTTTGGCAGTTTGGTCATGTGTGCGCTCACTTAACATCCAGAGTCACTGACTTCTTGAAGTCAGGGGCCTGGTCTGAGAACTCTCTGTATTCTGCCCTCATTCCTTACCCAGAACCTGGGACAGATCCCTCGGGGATGTCCTATAAGCATTATAAATAAGTTAATGAATCAATCAACATGGGTAAATGTGAGGGCACCCCCCTTAAATTGGGTTGAGAAGGAGAATTCCATTCCTGGGAACCCCATATCTGCATGAAAATCTTAACGTAGAAGGCAGTAAGGTGCTTGGTTGAAGGTGGGCCTCAGGAAAGGCTGGAATTTGACTTGAAAACCAGATTACAGTGGAAGGAGAGGGGAAATGATGCATAAGGCCCCTTGGTTGTTCTGAGAAAGACCCTGAGAAAGAGATAAACAATGCGATTGTTACTATAACACCATTTTTTCTTTTTTTTTTTGAGACAAAGTCTCACTATGTCACCCTTGGTAGAGTTCTGTGGAGTCACAGCTCAAAGCAATCTCAAACTCTTGGGCTCAAGCGGTTCTCCTGCCTCATCCTTCCAAGTAGCTGGGACTATAGGTGCCCGCCACAACACCCAGCTATTTTTTGTTGCAGTTGTCATTGTTACTTAGCTTGGTCCAGTCCGGGCTCGAACCTGCCATCTTTGGTGTATGTGGCTGACACTATAACCACTGTGCTACAGGCACCAAGCCTATAACACCATTTTGATAGCTATTAGCTTTAACAAAATTTCCCATAGAGGAACCTACTTGAATTTATAAGATTCATAAGAGGCAATGATCTAAATGTCACTATGTGCAAGTCACATGTGTCAGTCAACAAGTAACCTCAAATGATACGGATCACTCATGGTTTTGGAGCCCAGAGCTAAGTGATGTGTGGAAGGAACCAAAATAATTAGGTAATATTTTATCTGTATAATTTATCAAAGGACTGGGACTAAATGCAAATCAATAAATTTTAAAATATACGTAGTGGACTCTCCTTACTGTGGTATTTGGGGATTTTATTGTTCTAAATTGTTCTATATATTGGTTGGACTTAATGATCACTGTTAGCAATCAGAACTTTTTGTACAGAGAGATTTTCCTTATAACAGTTGGTTTAAACAGGATTTTATCTGTACAACAGATTTGAAAGGATACAAAATGTTAAAAGCAAAATAATACTAATATCTGGCATCTGTTGCCCCTACTATGCTGTGCAGCCCTTCACGCGCCATCTCTAATTCAGGCAATGATAGAAGCTGTCATTTATGCACATTTCACTGATCGGAAAACTGCAGTCTGGAAAAGCTGAGTATAATTAAAGCCACATAGCTAGGAAGGGATGGAGCCAGAATGAAAACCCAGGAGTATCCAAATCTAAACAAAACCCCCTCTCTCTCCTACCCTTCGTGAACAATGTCAATCAGTAAAAGTCTATTCAGGTGATAAGCCTGAAGCCCTCCTTCCCCCTCCCCATTTCAAGAAGTCAGAATCACAGCTTAGTAGGATTTGGGGATAAGTGGACATCGTGTTCACAGACTATCTCAAAAGTCTGGAGAGGCACATAGATCAATACTGTCAGCTTTATCCTGAGGAACTCACCAGCCCTAGATGGGAAGGCAGGGAAGTGCCTGGCACATGCAGCCCTGCTGTGTGGGAGGCCCTGCAATCAGTGTCCACAGGGGCTCTGGGCACTTAGGGAAATGAAGAAACAGGGGCTGCAAGAGGTCAAAGAAGGCTTCTAGAACTGGGGACACCACTACAAATGGGAACAGGTGAGTGGGGTCAGGCGGGCAACCCAGCTAGGAAGGGCACTGTGGGCAGAGGAAAGAACACTTGCACGGTGCAGGTGCAGAGGTTGGAGGGTGCATTGCAGAGTGGCAGCAGCTTGGTGGAGCTGTGGCAGGGGTGCATGAGGAGAGAGGGGGGAGAGGACAAATAAGGGCAGTCCCTAGGGACCAGAGAGCCGAGGGTGAGAGCACAGCGTCCGTCTGCTGAAGAGAAGCAGCCAGATTTCCTTCTTCAGTGGGGGAGGGCGGCTCTCACAGGGCTGGCTCTTTCCCCTCACGTGTACCTCCTGCCGGATGCAAATTAATATGGTATGGCTAAATAGCTTTTCTTTTTAAAACTTTCTTAGTCTGGCATAATAACTATAAAGAAGGCTGTGCAGAGGAGGAGCAAATTGGTTTGGGAGCCATGCGCCTGTCTGCTTGAGCCAGCAAAGCAACCCTCTCTCCTCCAAATGATACACCTTTTCCAAACGCTGCCTGCTGACAGCTCTGACAGCCCCTCCGTCACCGCCATGGCATTCTGGGTGCGGGGAGTGAGCAATGAGAGGAACCTGTACCCAAGACAGAAACACACACACACCCAGGGAAGGTAAATGATTGTACATAGGACATTTATCTCTGAGGTTGTTCCCCCAGCAAAACCAATTACTGGCCTTTTCTTTGTGAACGTGCGCCGAGTATCAACTTGCTGGGAGCTGGATTGAAAAGATGCTCGCGTGTGTCTTTGTGATATTCATGAGCCAGCTGAGCGTTCCAGAGCTAAGGATTTAGTATTTCTGGGCTTCTGCAGGTAGGGAGGGTGCAGAGCACATTTAAGAAGTGCTCTAAGGAACGGGCTGTTGAAGTGGCACTTTTACAAAATACACACTTAGGAATTCCAGGCAGAAGTTGAAGTCATTCTGGGAGAGGAGGAAGAACTGATCGCCTGAATCCAAGACCTGCCAAAGGGAAAATTCACCGCGCTTTAGGGAGAACTGCGGGTCTTTTTGTTGAGCTCACAAGCAAGCAGGGAAAGGTTACTATCACCTGCTAGTTACTATATCACATGTTGATTGTGAAGCAGAGCCAAATGTTGTCCCAGGGATATAGGACCCACCTCCAGCTCTTCCAGAAAATATTTCCAAAAAGAGCACCCAGTACCTGTTAAGAGCCTTCACTGAATCATCGGTGCAGAGAATGGGATGCTCATGCAAGCAGAGCTGATACTGTGGCTTCCTGTTGCCTTGTTGTTTTGAGTTTTTTCGTCCCTAGTCCTGTCCAGATGAGGTATCAAGACCATCCCTGTGCTCTGCAGGGATGAGGCCCCATCCTGCATCCTCCACCGCCCTTCTTCAGGCTGCTGTGCTGGACTGCGTAGTGTTTGTGCTGGACCAATGTATCAGCCGAGGAGATCTCATGTCCCTGGGGTATTGTTTCTGCCCAGAGGACTTGGTTTTTTCTAGCAGGCTTCTAGAAGCCCCACTGGCTGGTGCTGGTTTTGGTTCTTTCCTTGCTTCTCCCATATAGAATAAACAGAAGAATTGAATAGAGGCATGGAAGACTGCGCTGTGCTGGGTGGGCAACTGAAGTGGGCAGACGTAGGAAATGGCAGGAGAGAAATGACAGTCATGAGGGGCATCTGTCAAAAGGACACACTCAAAACCTGGTTCCATGTTCCCCTAGGACTCAGCCACAACTCTTGGGGAACAAAATTGAAGTATCCTCTCAAACACGCAGACATGCAGGTGACTCTTCCATTTTCACTTTGATTGAAATGGACTCATTTTCTCCCTCTTAGAATCAAGGGGGATGTACCACATATGTCTTTTAGGAGCAAATAAAACTAGTAGAACCACAAAATTATGTGAGAACTGGCAAGAGGTCTTAGAGGCTCTCTTTCTCTCAGAAGTTGCAAACCAGTAGCTGGCAAGTACATTTATTTGGTACTCTGAGTATTTGTTATTTATTTACTCATCCATTTATTTTTATAAGGAGTTTCCCTTAAACAGGATGTCCTTTCCCCAGGGCTCCACTTCCCCACCCTGTCCCAGTTCCACTTTGCCCATCTGCATTACCAGCATGATTCTTGGAGACAGTTTAACATGTGAGACTCTTATTATCATCCTCTTCCCCTTTTTGACAGATAGAGAAACTAAGGCTCACAGAGGAGCAGTGGTATAACAAGTACACATAGCTAGTCATTAGAAAGGGTCAAATGTTGTGCTGGTCTTGACTTTTTGTTCGGTATTATTCCCCTCATTTGAAGATGCTTCCTGGAATTCTGGGAAGATGGCCGACTGGTAGCAACCCTCAGCAGAGGGTCCTGAGCAGAGGAAGAAAACAGAAAGAAAAACAGAGGAAGAGTCCAGAATCGGACTCTATGAAGCCAAAGATGGGGAGCTGAACCAATAAAGAAGTTCAGTGAGTTGTAACTCTAAGGAAAGCATTCAAGGAAACAAATTACAGGTACAAAGCCTATCAACTAGAGAATAGGAGACCCCCCTCCCCCAGGTAGGAGGCCTGCCACAGGCTATCTGTGAATGAGCAGGGAACAAAAGACCTCTCATTTTACCTTACTGGAGAGAGCTGCTAAAATCCAGGTCTCTCCAGGGAGGTCCCACTTATGAACCTAGATACCACCCCGCCAGGCATATAATCGGACAGATATTTTCCTCATAAGTCCAAACTCCCAGTCTACCCTTTCTCCCTCACATGATGGTCTGAAGTTCTGCCCCCGCCTGGAGAGCACAGACTGTTTGGTCTTCTCCTGAGAGATCTGGGCATAGTGTGGACTACCAACCATCAGGATGGAATCTGTGACTAATGGGGAAGAAAGAGGGCGTAGGAAGAAAGGGACATTCGGTGGGAGGAGGAGCATTCCCCTGGTCATGATTATGCTTGGCCAGTGGTAGTATTGACCCTTGATTTGGGCTAACTCTGGCAGGATGGGCTAACCCTTGATTTGGGCTAACCCTGGCTCTATGGCACCCAGAGTAGGAGAGTGGTTGCCCCATGTGGGCTGAGTTTGGCTGACAGGGCTGGTCCTGCACAGGCTTGATAGGCATGGACTGTGACCTGAGACTAAGGGTGTGGTCCCCTGATTCCAACAGAACCCTCAAGCAGTGGCATACTGGGTGTGAACCAAGACCTGAGGGCTAGGGCGTGGTCCACTGTCTCCTGTGGGGCTGGTGAGCAGAGGCTTACCAGATGAGGACTGAGACTGGTGGGTATAGTGCGGTGCCCTGACTCTAATAGAGCCTGTGAACAGAGGCTTGCCAGACAGTGGGCTGAGACTGGCAGGTGGGGCATGGCCCCCTGACTCCAACTGGTCTGACAAGCAGAGGCTAGCTGTGTGCAGACTGAGATTGGTGGGTGGGGGGTGTGGCCCCTGGCTCCAGTAGGGGCTGTGAACAGAGAAGCATACAACAGTGTGGACTGAGTCTCGCGGTGGGACAGAGTGTGAATCCCTGGCTCCAATTGTGCTGTTGCAGAGACCCTTGAATCTCTCTCTGCTGGGCAGGGTTTGCACTGCCTGAGACAATTTGGTTGGAACCTATGTCTGGGGCTGTCCACCTGGTGACATTCTGAGGTTGACCTTAGAAGTTCTGTAGCAGAAAAGAACTGAAGGGTGGGGACTAGGCACTGTAGCTGTTTGTATTTCTTCATAGTTGAGATTTAAATCTAATACTGTGGTTTCTTAGAATACAGTAGAAGTTGGCTAATATCAAAACAGATAGCTTGTACTATCTCACCAAGTACGTCCTCAGAGTCTGGGACCAAAACTCTAAAAGGGACCTTTGTAAGGTTGTAGGAGATAAGCCACAGTACAAAGCCTAGAGTTTTGGTAAGGGGCTAGCTCTACTACCTGGGAACCCCAATTCAATCTCACCCTACCAGTTCTAATAACCAAACGGTGGAAAATAAACATAGTATGGACCCAACAGAAGAACTCTGGCATCATGAATAACCAGAGTAAGTCAATCTTCCAAGAACTCACAAAGGAGATACAACTGAAGATGCCATGCATAGACAAATGGCAATAATGTCAGAAATCGAATTCGGAATAGGGATGGCAAATAAGATAAATAAAATGGAAGAAAAGATATTCCAAAAGATATTCCAAATTCAATTCCAAATTGAATTCCAAAGAGTAGTTCTAAAGTTGTCTTAAGAAATTAATGAATTCAAAGTCCAAGTCACCAAAGATATGGACATAATGAAAAAAGAGGTAACAGAGCTCAAGAAAATGAAAAAGTTAGTTGAGGAGCTCCAAAACAACAGTAGAATCCCTCAGTAATAGAGTTAACCAGGCAGAAGAAAGGATCTCTAAAACTGAAGACAAAGCTTTTGAATGTTCCCAAACAGTCCAAGAGGCAAACAAATGGAGAGCAAAACCTGATCATTCCCTGAGAGAGCTGTGGGATCACTCCAAAAGATCAAACATTCATCTTATAGGAATTCCCAAAGGAGAAGAAGGTGGCCCTAAAGGTACAGATGCTCTATTCCAAGAGATTTTGGAGGAGAATTTCCCATGCATTGCAAGAGATATAGAACTTCAGATAGCAGACAGTTTCAGAACCCCAGCAAGACTCAATCCAAATAAAGCATTTCCTAGACACATTGTGAATAACTTTGCCAAAGGTCAGTCAAAGGAGAAAATTCTATAAGCAGCCAGACGTAAGAAAAGCATCACTTACAGAGGGAGAAATATCAGAATGACTGCAAATCTCTTAGCCAAAATGTTTCAAACCAGAAGATGGTCACTGACCTTCAGTCTCCTAAAATAAAACAACTTTCAGCCCAGAATCCTGTATTCAGCTAAACTCAGTTTCATTTGTGATGGAGAAATCAAATACTTTAATGACGTAAACATGTTGAAGAAATTTGCCATAATTAAACCAGCTCCCCAAGATATTCTCAGACCCATCCTCCACAATGATCAATGCAACGCTCTATCTCCAAACTAAACTCACCCAGAAATTTTTGGAAAAAAGCCCAACTTCCACAGTGATGAAAGGAGTAAAAATGTACACTGGATATCTAAAAATCATGACATCCAAAATACAACCAGGCTTATCAATTCTCTCAATTAATGTGAATGTATTTAAGTTATCCTTTAAAGAGGCACATGCTAGCTGACTGGATACATAAACTCAGACTGAATCTCACTTTACCTTAAAGGATAAAAATAGACTCAGGGTGAAGGTGTAACACAGGCAAATAGAAACCAGAAAAAAGTAGGGGTTGTGATTTTCGTAGCAGATACAATTGGCTTTAAACTAACAAAGTTAAAGAAAAATAAGGAATGTCACTACATTTTTGTCAAGGTAAATACCCAATATGAAGAGATTTTGGTAATGAACATTTATGAACCCTACCAGAATGCTCCTCATAAGAAACCTAAAGCAGTGAACTCAACTAATCTGTGACAAATCTCCTGACTCACAGAAATTATGAGGTAATGAATGAATGTGTGTGTTTGTGTTTTTTCTTTAACATGGTTAGTTTGTGGTAACTTGATATATTGCAGTATATAAATAATGCACATCATTTATGTGACTAGTTAACTCTTAAGTGTCGGAAAATACTCTAAGGGGCCACTCTAGTCAGAAGCAGAAACAAGGTCTGAAATATTGGAAGGGGCACATCAAGAGATTCTAACTTTTAGTGATCATAGTGTCAGAATAGCACCAGTGGAGGCAATTCATAAAGTTTATCAGTAGTACACAAGAAGACTAGGCAGATGTTCTATGTAAGGTCACTCTTGATGAATTCTTGTTACTGCAGCGCATTATGTTAGTGATTCTTTTGAAGGCCCCACCTCCAAGGAAGGATCATTGTTAAATCTAAAAGTATAAACTGCTGAATCTACTTCTGCTATTGAAAGATTCCAAAGCTTTAGAGAATGGAAGAACTAATTTTCTAGTGGTGAAAATGCAAGAAACAGGGAGTAGGGATGATCTTTTAAGAAAGAGTGAATATTTTCAGCCTTCTTCATGTTATCTTCATCCCTAAGATCTAAGCCACAAGACTATAGGAATCTTTTGGAAGTGGCTCACAGAAACAATGAAGTTAACTCTAGGGTTCTGGAAACAGACCCAGTGGGAGCTATAGGCCCTGTGGACATAGCCAACTGCCTAATGCCCAGGATCTTAAGGGCATATTGGCCTCTGTCATACTGAGACTGTACTGGTATCCAAGGTGGTGAGGGAAGATTCATTCAAGAAACACTGGGAAACTGCTCAGACATGGAAGTAGTGGATAGTGGGGTGAGTCAGTGTCCAAAGATCAAGGTTTGGTGACAACTTCCAGTCCATTAGAATATAAACAGAAGTGATGAGTGTTAGGTTCTACCTATTGTTTATGCCTCTATTCTTAAAAGAAAATATAGTGGCTGGATATGGGTTCCAAGGATCTGGCTATGATAAAGGCTATTACTTCAGGCAACATAGAGGATAACCACAAGATTTCAAAATTTACCACATAAAGAAATGCTAAAAAAGATACTGAAATTGATACACATCTTGTATTCAGTATATAGCATTGTTTATTTACATAATAAATCTCCATGTACCTAATACAATCTGAACTATAGTACATATTGAAATAGCAGTAGGAAGAAGAGAGAACTAACAGTGATTGAGGAACTACTGAGTGCCAGGCACTGAATAGGTGCCTTCCATACAACATCTGACAATTAAGTCTGTGGACAAATCCTAGTAAAAGTGCTACATGCTTCACTGCTGAGTATCACTATGGTCATCTTCAAAGTACTCCCCTTGAGAAGATGCACATGAGTATCAGCACCTAGTCCATCCTTCAAAGCAATTTTAGAACTCTTTTTCTGGGATGGCTATTAGAGCTGTTGTCTCATGGCACACAACACTCTACAATAATGAACTCCATTCAGCAAGACACTGTCACATAGTGACCCTCACACAGAGGAGAGACACTGATATACCAAGGTTCTGAAACCTTACCAAGTTCTTTGCCAATGTAAGCTCATGCTGGCAAGTTTGTGACATTAATTGTACAATGACAGTTCTGATGGTCATTTCAGAAAAAGAGCTCCAAAATTGCCTTGAAGAGTGGACAAAGTGGTGGCATTAGTATATAGCTTCCCAGGGAGAGTCCTTCAAGTGTGACCATAGTGATATTCAGCAATGAGGTATGTAGCATTTTTTTGTTTTCTTTTTTTCTTTGGAGACAAAGTGAAACCCTGTCTCCCTGGGTAGAGTGCCACAGTGTCACAGTTCATAGCAACCTCAAACTCTTGGGCTCAAGAGATCCTCTTGCCTCAGCCACCTAAGTCACTGGGACTATAGGCCCTTCCACAACACCTGGCTAGATTTTCTTCTTCTTCTTTTTTTTTTAGTAGAGATGAGGTCTTGCTCTTGCTTAGGCTGGTCTAGAACTCCTTGAGTTCAAAGGATCTACCCACCTCAGCCTCCCAGAGTGCTAGGATTACAGGCATGAGCTACCATGCCCAATCTTGTAGCACTTTTTCTAGGATGAGTTCATGAACTTAATTATCAGACCTTCATATATTTTCACTTTTAAATTTCAAAATATCCTGGTAGGCCTAAGTGTCATACCAAATGAATCTCAACTTTCAGGGCTTTAATATAATAAATATTAATTTCTCTCTCATGCAAAGTAAATACCCATGGACCAGAGTTGTTCTCCTGAGTGTCTTCTAGACAGTAACTCAGGATTCATCACTCTGTAATCTCAGGATACCATCATATTTGCAACTACATAGGCTCCAAGGTGTCCAAAGGAGAAGAGAATATGGGGAAGACATACAGAAACTTAACATGTTTTGGCCTGCAAGTGACAGAGATCACTTCTGCTTTTATTCCCCTGGCCAGAGTCATTCATGTGGTGGCAACTAGATGCAAGGCAGGCTGGGAAATGTCATCCCCACTGGGTAGCCACTTCTTGGCAACAATTCTGGAATGAAAAGAGGCATCTGTCTTTCTAGATCTACTCATTTTTTTCTGCTTTAGATTTGCCATGAGAAAATTAGGGCTCAGAGAAGTTATCCAAGACCACAACCTTGTAAGTAACACAGTCAGCACTGGAACACTAGGGAGAAGATTTTTAAGCACATTGACATGATGTAATAACGTCCCCCAAAGACTCTTGATTTCCTGATCCCATAATTGCCAGACAAACTTGACTAAGAGTGGCGACTTTCAAGATACATTATCATGGTTTGAAGCGTGGTGCCACCAGTATTAGCTACATAATAGTGAGCAAATTGTTTCCCCACTCTTGAGCTTGGTGTTCTCACAAAACAGGCACAATGATAGCATCTGTATCAAATGCTTTCTGCGAGATTTAAATGCATTATTGCATATAAAGAGCTCAGATTCGTACTTGGTATTATACATAGTGCTACGTGTCACCTTTTACTGTTGTTGTGATCTACTATTCCATTTGGGGTTAATCTGCTTCGTCATTAGAGCCACCTGTTCTAACACCTTATATTCATTTGTGACAAAGGTTAGCTTAGCTACAGCCACTAGTGTTCCTCACCCACCCCTACAACACAGCTTCCTTTCTTCACCGCGAGTTTCCCAGGCCACAAGAATATGTCTAGTATTTAACTAAACAACAAGTGATTACATTTCCCTCTGGTAGAGACTGTGTATCTTGAACCACACTGATTTTACCTTCTTAGTAGCTTTGCTCTGGCTTCAGCCCAACAAAGATATTTCTTCATTCTATCTGCTTTGAAGTAATGACACAAGACTGCTCTACCATCTGCATTTATTTCATTCTATGAGTGGCTGGGTTTTAAGAGTAGCAAAACCAATACACTCTTTATAAAAACTGTAAAATACTTTGAGATTCAGGCATACCTGAGGACAGATAGAATAAGAAAATCTAATTTTTACTAAGGAATTCAGACTAAAAAAAGGAAAAGATTCCTTTGACCTCTTATCCAGTGGTTGTGTGTGAGGATAATATTCAATAGAAACTTCATTTGCTCCCGTCACCTTGCTTGTGTAGCAAAGGCCTAAATGTTGAACTTTCAAATGTTAAAGAGGTCATTCATAATTAACTCTCATGCTAGGAATTTTCATGTGAATGCCACATGCTTCCAATGTCACTGACCTGCTCCCCCTATGTCTGCATACCCCAAGAAACACAATGGACTAGCCATAAATTGATGCCATGGGGCCATGCTGTAACCTTTCCTTTATGACATCCTTTCCCTCACCATGGGATGTTGCATGATACCCATTGTGGGCACACAACACTGGACCATTGTGGACTGTGCATGTGGTCCACTTCTTGGGTTCTGAGGTCATCCCTGAATGATATTGGAGCCTGTCCCCAAATTCAAAGATGCATGAGCACCCCATATCAAATGTCAACTAAAAACACTAAAATCCAAGAGGCTGAGGCTCTCATCCTCTCCGCTTTCTCCTAGTCTTGATTTTCTTCCTTATTGTGAAGTGATATTTTCTTTTGCTTTGGGGCACATATGTGTGCATTTCTCTAGCATATATGCCTAAGAGTAGAATTGCTGTATCATAGGGCATGTATGACCTCAACGTTAGGAAGTAAAGGGAAACTGTTTTCAAAAGCGATTTCACAAATTCATTCTCCCAGCAGAAGTGTATGAGCGTTTCTCTTGCTCCACATTTTTACCTGACCTCATATTAATGGATCAAAAAGTATTTCTTTGTCTTCAGATGAATGTATGAAGCTATTTTGTTGTGGCTTTATTTGTCATTTTCTAATCTCATTTTTTTTTAATTGGCCATTGGAGTTTATCTTTTTATGAGATTCTTTGCCTAGGGTTTGTCAGTTTTCTCTTGATTTCCTGTCTTGCTTTATGTGGATTTATTAGCTCTTCTTTATATATTCTGGATACTAGTTCTTTATTGATTATGCATACTCCCAAGTAGTATTTTGTGCTTTTATTTTATCCCTTGGTGCCTTTCAGTGAAAGAGGGTTTAAAATTGTACCTTTTAAAATCAAAGCACTCAAAATAGGTGGGAAATGCATGCCTGTGAAAGTTCCTCTGAGCCTTAAAATGCCCATATCTTTGGAGTCCTGTGGGTCACCTTCAATTGAGGAGAATGAAAGACCCCCAGGATATGCCATTTAAGAATGGGATGTCCTAGCATTCTGGGAGGCCGAGGTGGGCAGATTGCCTGAGCTCACAAGTTAGAGATCAGCCTGATCCAGAATGAGACCCCATCTCTAAAATAGCCAGGTGTTGTTGCAAGCACCTATAGTCCCAGCTGCTTGGGAGGCTGAGGTAAGAGAATCCCTGGAGCTCAGAAGTCTGAGGTTGCTATGAGTTGTGATGCCATGACACTCTCCTGAGGGCAACAAAGTGAGACTCTGTCTCAAAAAAGAAATGAATGGGATGTCATGTCACCTTAGCTATTTGAGTCTGGAGACCCATGAGAGTGAGGGACATTGTAGCCTCCAGATTTAGGCAAGCTCATAGTGATAATGACCACATGGCATTTGCTCCTGTTGTGCACTTCAAAAAAAAAAGAAGAGGAAGCAGACAAAGTTTAAAAAAAAAAAAAAGAAGAAGAATAAAAAGTAAAGTAAGATGCCTAGGCATTTACCTTAGCAAAAACCTTACAGTCTTCTTTTTTCTTTCTTTTGAAAAGAATACTTAAAGTTGGAGATCGTGGGAGATAGAAAAAAGAATCACTGATTCAGAAGTATCAACAGCTATCAGTCCTGAGTCAAAGGTGACGTCTCTCATGGAGGTGTGGGCGGGACCTCCTCATGCCTGCTTTGCTGATGGGATAGTCCTCTCATCTGTTCATTTCTGAATCATGAACCACTGCCCCCACCGTCATTTCTCAGTCTATTTGACCAAATCCAAACCTATTTCCTCCCACTTCCAAATCGCGGCCTGCCATTCAAATCCATGTAGGCGAACCCCAGTTGGCATTTGGTTCTGAATTAATACATATTAATGGGTGGTAATACATTTCTACCAGTGCATATATTTACTTGAAATACAATTTCCCATCTAATGCATTTTATTCACATCACTGCATGGTAACTGCATCCAGAATAATATCTTTAGTGATTATTCATTACTGAAATAATATATCAGTGCCAAACAGCAGCTTTTAAGTAGTTTCAGAGTTTTTTTCTTTAAATTGAACATGTTATTATTACACAGATAGAATAATCCCATTATCCCCACTAACTGAAGATGACAGATTTCCAGGAGGCTATTTGACAAAGCCGTGTTCAAATGGGAACTGGGACCATCCTCTGATTGGGGAAGGGGGGTGGGTGGGAGGTAGAAAACTGGTCTTGGGGAAGGCAAAGCTTTGCATGTGAGAACAAATGTGGCTGGACATGGGGAGCAGAGAGCTGGTGTGCATGCCAGGCACAGCTTAGCGCGAAGTGCATGCTGTCTAAAACAAAACTGAAGGTAAGAATAGATGTGTCTTTGGAAAAAGCTGTGAATGAGCATTAGAAGAGAAGAAAAGAAGAAGGAGAGAGAGAGAGAGATTCTGGTCTCCTAGCAAAAAGCATAATACAGTAAAACCCTTGGGATTGCAGAGTAATGTAGCAAAGCATCACACTCCACTTTGAAACATCAAGATGAACTGTTATGACCTTCGGGAAGCCAGCATCATACCTTAGAAGATGAGGGAGGAATGGAAAGCAATTATTGATTGGCATTTCTATCATGTAATTCATTCATTTATTTTTTCTCTACATGACAGATATTATCCCCATTTTCTCGGATTAAGAAACTGAAGCTCTGCGAGATTAAATTTAATTTCCCATAATCATATACCTAGTCAGCGCTATTAATAGAAAGACAACTTGACCCCAAATTCATGTAATTCTAAATCCTGAGCTACTTTTGCTGGATTCAGAATTGAGAAGTGATTAAGACTATTAGTTGTTCAAATCCTAGTCTCATCACTTACACTCTCAAAGTGTAGGCTGGGCCCTGGGCCAAGTGCTTGATTTGATGCTTGCCATTTTCTTATAGGAATGTCGAAAGGAGGCAGTGAGTAAAAGCATGCACAGAGTACCAGGTCATAAAGAAATGTTCAGTTATTGGAAATACATCTTTTCTTTCCACTGCATGTCCTCAGAATGAATTTCCAGCTACTTCATAGGTAAAATCAGAGAGGAGCCTCCCTTACTGACCCCCATGAAACACTGTGAAACCATGCCTCCCACAGTCCCTAGATCCAGGTCCCCTGGCCTCAGGCAAGCCTAGAACTGAACTAGACTTGTGGCCTATGTAATCATCACTTCTACTAGCACTTAGAGGTCAGAGTAGCAGTGAAGTTGGTTGGCCACTAAACCGTGCAGAAGCAACCTGCATCATCTTATCATTGCCTAGTGGTTTTCACATTAGGATTTCTGGGGAAGGCTTACCAAGTAAGGATGCCAGTGGTTCAGTCCAAGAGACAATACTCTACGGCAAATTGATGTTTTTCAAAATCACCTGCCATTCTAGTTTTCCAGTAGGGCTGACAGCCACTGGTCTAGAACTTGATTCAGGATTGAATTTATAGACAGAAAGAGAAGTAAGATGAGCCTTGGGGATTCATGGACAATGAGGGTGGGAAGCCATCTTAGTCCATTTTCTGTTGTTTCTAACAGAACACCAAGGGTAATTTATTTAAAAAAGAAAAAAAGAAACTGTATTTCGTACAGTCCTGGAAGGTGGAAGTGCAAGGTTGAGAGGGCATATTTGTTGGGAAACCTTTTGATGGTCAGGACACTCTCCTGATGGTCCTGGGGAAATGCATGCTAAGTGCTAACTCAAGTTGTTTTTCCTCTTCTCAAAAAGCCACCAGTGCCAATTTCACAATAAACCATCGATTCATTAGCCCATTAACCCATTAATCCATTAGTCCATGAATGGTTTTACTCATTTATGACAGCAGAGACCTCATGACTCAATATATCTTAAAGGCTCCACCTCCCAATACCTTCACACTGGGGATCAAATTTCAACATGAGTTTTGGATGGGACAAATATTCACACCAGAACATAAGCTATGTGAAGCCCAAAAGCCAGTCTTTGGATAGTTCATCTTAAGGTCCTGCTCAAGGTGCCTCTCCAAAGTGAAAAGCTGAGCAGAAGCTGTGTTTCCACATCTAAGTGCCAGGTCAGGTGCTGAGAACTGAGTCAAAGTCATCAATTTTCCAGTGTTGCGAAGAAGGAACCCAAGACATTGTACTTGTAGTTCTCTTTCCTCTTTGACTCATCTTATACTTCACCTCCTATTTCCTACATATATTTATTTAAAAAAAAATTTTAAATAAAGTTGTAAATTGCCATATAGTAAAATGGGCTTTTTGTGTACATTCTAAAAATTGTAACACATGCATAGATTTGGGCAACCACCAGCACAGTGGAAATATAGTCCCATCACCTTACAAAAACTCTTTGTTCTCACGCATTCCCTCAGCTTTAGCCCTGGAAACCACTGTTCTTTAATCACCAAGTCTACACACATAGCCTTTTTTTTTTTTTTGTTTGAGACAGAGCCTCAAGCTGTTCCCCTGGGTAGAGTGCCATGGCTTCACTGCTCACAGCAACCTCCAACTCCTGGGCTCAAGCGAGTCTCCTGTCTCTGCCTCCCAAGTAGCTGGGACCTCAGGCGCCTGCCACAATGCCTGGCTATTTTTTGGTTGCAGCCATTATTGTTGCTTGGCGGGTCTGGGCTGGATTCGAACCTGCCACCTTAGGTGTATGTGGCTGGTGCCTTAGCCGCTTGAGCCACAGGCGCCGAGCCACACATAGCCTTTTAAGACTAGCTTTTTACACTTAGTCTTTGAGGGTGATCCACATATTCAATGATTGTTTTCCTTTTTATCGTGAAGTAGTATTCCATTGCGTGGGTGTATCACATTTTGCTTAACCAGTCATTCATTGAAGGAAATTCAGATTGCTTCCAATTTCAGAAGATTACAAATAAAGCCACTGTAGACATGTTGGCCAAAGTTTGTGTGTCTGAATACAAGCTTTCTTTCTCCTAGGAACATATGGTCAGTGTATGTGTTAGACTTACCAATAAATAGATTTTCAGAGTGACTGGACCTTTTTCCATTTGCCCCAGCAAAGTATGAGTTTCAGTTGTTCCCTGTCCTTATCAACATTTGGCATTGTTTTTCTGTACTGGCAATTCTAATAGGTGCGTGGGGGGAGTTCATCATGTCTTTAATTGGCATTTTCTTTTTTTGAGAATAAGTTTATTTTATATTAGAGAAAGGGAAGAGAGTGGGGGGAAGGGATGAGAAAAAGGGAGAGAAGAGAGAAAAGAGTGGGGAGTGAAAGAAGAGAAGATGGGGGGACGGAACAAAAGGAGATAGAGAATGGCGTGGCATCCCAAAGAAAGAGAGGAAGAAGGCTAGCCTCACTGGCATTTTCTTAATGGCTAAAGATGTTGAAAATATTTTCATGTTCTTGTGTCATCTTTAAATAATCTTTGGTGAAGTCTTTGTTTATGTCTCTTACCCATTTTGAAAAAAATACACTTAGACTGAGTTTTCAGAGTGCCTTCTGAATTCTAGAGGCAAGCCCTTTGTCCGATATGTGACTTGAAAATATTTTCTCCCAGCCAGTGGCTCATCTTCTCATTCTCTTAATAGTGTCTTTCACAGAGCAAGGTTTTTAAAATGTTGATGAAGACCAGCTTTTCTTTTTCTTTTCCTTTTATGAATCATGCATTGGTTGCCACATCTAGGAACTTTTTGCCTAACCTCAGGTCATGAAGGTTTTCTCCGATGTTTCCTCTGAAAGTTTTATGCTTTTATGTTTTGCATTTAGTCATTTGATTTGTTTAAAGCATGGAGTTGAAGTCCATTAAAAAAATCTTTTTGCATATGATACCTAATTGTTACAATAGCATTTGCTAAAAAAAAGAAAAACACAGAATGAGAACAACAAACTATTATTTCCCCCATTGACATGCTTTTGCACCTTTTCCAAAAATAAATCAGTTACATTTGTGTGTATCTGTATCTGTTTCTGCATTCTCTATTCTGTTTGATTTTGTGACTATCCTTTCACCAATATGGTACCCCTTGATTACTTTAGCTTTACAGGGAGTGTTAAAATGGGATGATGTGATTTCACCAACTTTATGATTGTTTTTCAAAATTGTTTTACTATAATAGTTTCTCTGCCTTCCATATAAACTTTAAAATCATCTTTTCTATAACTACAAAAATACCTTGCTGGGATTTTAACAGAGATTGCATTAAAGCTATAGATTTATTTGCAATGAATTAATATTTTTACTAGTTTGAGTCTTCCGACAAATAAACATAGCATTTTGCATAAACTTGAACATCTCCCTATTTATGTAGAAAGTTTTGTCATTGTTTTGTAGTTTTCATGATACAGAGCTTGTATATGTTTTATTTTACCTTTTCTTAAGTATTGCAAAACAAGATTATGTTTACTTTTTGGAACTGTGTTACTTTTTCAAGTTTTTTTTTATTATTTCAGAATATTATCGGTTACATAAATTGCTTTTGTACAATTTGAGTCAAAGTTATAAGAGTTCCCGGCACCTGCGTAGTGAGCATTGTATCTGTAAGGTGTAACTTTACCCCTTCTTTCCTGCCCCCACTACCTCGTTGCTTGCTGTTTGCTTTAGTTTCCAAATGTATTTTAATATCTTGCTACTACATAGAATCATGACTTTTAAAATTTATTTATTTAATTCTTTAAGATGGAGTCTTACTCTGTCACCCTGGGTAGATTGTGATAGTGTTGTGATATCGTCATACCCTTATAATATTCTCAAGCACAGGTTTGGGTGATCATCTAGCTTCAGCCTCCCAAATAGCTGGGACTACAGGCAGCTACCACAACACCCAGCTAATTTTTCTATTTTAGTAGAGACAGGGTCTCACTTTTGCTCAGGCTGGTCTCCAACTCCTGAGCCCAAGAGATCTTCCTGCCTCCCACCTTGGTCACTCAGAGTGCTAGGATTACAGGTATGAGCCACCATGCCTGGCCCATAGAATGATGATTGATTTTTGTTTGTTGACCCTATATCCTGTCATCTTGGTAAGCTTACTTATTAGTTCTAAGGATTATTTTTTGAGACCCCTTGGCATTGTCTACATAGACAATAATGTAAAGTTCAAATAGGCACAGTTTTATTTCTTCCTTTCCAAACTGTAGGCATTTTACTTTATTATTTTCTATATTGCATTGGCTGTAAATTGCAGTACTATGTTGAAGAGAAGCGGTGAATTTGGAAGTTCTTTTCTTTTTAAATTTTTATTCACTTATTGTAGATTAATATGGGGCTACATACAATTAGGTTACACTGTTTGCATTTGTAAGGTAAAGTCCAAGTTGTCATTGTGACCTTCACCTAGGACCTGTTCCATACACCTATACATTGTACCAGGTAGGCGGGAACTTACCAAACCTCCTCCTCCCCTCCCCCTTTCTTGAATTTAATTGAGTTTTTCTCTTATATGAGCACAAGTTTCAACTTAGTATGGAGAACATCCATTAAATTCCATCTACCATGAATTAATTTTTGTAAGAGGCAAGAGGGAAATTCTTTTCTTTTGCTAATTCTTAAGAAGAAAGCATTCAATATTTTACCATTAAGGACAGAAAGTTATTAGGCTTTGGGGAGATACTTTTCATTAGGTTGAGGAAGTTTCCTTCTATTCCTAATAGAGATTTTATCATGAGTGAACATTGAATTTTATCAACAGTGTCTTGCTTTTTCTGCATCAAATGATGTAATCATGTGGCTTACATCATTTTAGACTATTCAAATGCATAGTCTGCATTTGCATTGACTGGCTGCATTGATGGGCTTTACCGTATTTATCTAGCCTTGTATTCCTAAGGTGAACTCTAAGTAGCTTTGATGGATTACTCCATATGTATCTATATCTACATAGATATAGATTTACAGATCACACCCACATATGTGTATATGTGTGTATACATATTTATCTATAATATTTAGTCATTTTTGTTTGAGACAAACTCTCCAGGTGAGTCTGATGGAGGGAATCCTTGGGCCCTACAGGGCACACCTGACTTTCTCAATTTTCCTCTTCATTTGGAATTTCTAAAGGCAACAGAAGACAGGCCAGCGTGACATCGTACAAGGCTGAGACAACAGTAGCCACCTAATCCAGCCAGATGGATAGACCCATAGCACATATCCATCTCCATCGCCTGGACGGTCCAGCCTAATTTACCGTGGCAGCTGTAATGATCCCGTGTCCTGGGAGAGAAGGGACTAACACCACCACTGTGTTTTACAATCTGGCAACACTGGCTGTTTGCATCACAGAATCTTATTTGAAAGGAAAGGAATGTGTCTCTTGGAAGGGAAATAAAAACAAACAAATAAATACACAGACAAATACAGATTGCAATTAATTAGTACCAAAATAATTGGTGACAAAACTGCCTCGAGGCAGGAGCTGGAGCAAACCTCTTCATTCCTATGGTGAGGCACTGACCCCACTAAGTGCTTATTATTCGTAGTTTTCCAGGAGCCTCATTGATACTGTACTGCCAAGACCTCAGGGACCTGCTATAGCTATTTCCCCACAATTTACAGGGAGAAGCGGAGCCCAGTTGCTTGGGAGATTAATTAACTTGTCAAACAATTAAGCAGACAGGCTGTAATCGAGGTTTCCATTTCATAATTGATTTATCGCTTTGTAGCTTCTTAAGTCCCAGGGCTCAGAACAGAGGGACTGCTGTGCAGGGAAAACCTTTCAGAGAATGCCAAGAGGCTGCAAGGGGCACAGGAGGTGAGGCCCTCCTGGTCCTGCACAGATGGCACAGTCCAGCCTGGCCTCTGACCGGCCTTCACACACAGTGAGGATTTCATTTTCTACCTTTCAGTGGCCCTGGCCTGAGAGTTCCTTTTATGTCCTCAGAGTCTTGCTCAGTCCACTACTGTTTGGTTAAGCAAAGAATCCAAGGATACCCATGGGGACACATCTGCAGCTCCAGGTCTGTCCTCCTCTGTGATGAAAGTGATGAAGGAAATGTCACACATTATTAATTCATCCCAAGACTGCGGAGACTGTGACTGCAGCCCGCCTACGCTGTGAGTTTAACAAGACATCACAGGTCCTTTCTGGGATGCTGCACCTGCTGGCAGCATTGGCTCACGATGGCTGTGTGCAGCAGAGGGTTCCAGCTTTGTGTGCACTGGAGTCCCTGGGAAGCTGGTCCGGCAAGTGAGTTCCCAGCCCTTTCCCTAAGAGTTGCTTTAGAAGTTCTGAGGAGGGAGCGGCATCTGTGGCTCAGTGAGTAGGGCACCGGCCCCATATACCAAGGGTGGTGGGTTAAAACCTGGCCCTGGCCAAGCTGCAATAAAAAAATAGCTGGACGTTGTGATGGTGCCTTAGTCCCAGCTACTCGGGAAACTGAGGCAAGAGAATAGCCTAAGCCCAGGAGTTGGAGGTTGCTCTGAGTTGTGATGCCATAGCACTCTATGAACAGACCACATTCCCCAGGGGACTTTATTGCAGAGAGCCCACAATTCAGGTCTCAGATTAGATCATAATCCCAACTGCCAGCGTGGTTTGGGGCCTTCTATAGCAGAGGCTGCGGAAAATCAGGAAATGTTCATGGCTCTCTGGCTATTTACCATGCAGCTGATACCAGCTTGGTAACCCAGGGAGCCTGGTGTGGTTTGTGTAATCTCCTCAGGGTGCTTCAGTTAGCCTGGATCAAAAGGTAGAAGCAAAGATTGCTTCTGCTCTTTTGAATTTTTTTTCTTGGCATCATTTGCTGGGTTTGAAGTCATGTGTGTGTGCGTGTGTGAGGCTGTGTGTGATGCGTTTTGGTTGTACTTGTGTGCATTTTCTAATTACATAATTGCATCCTTTCCCTAAATCCTATAAATTAATTTTTTAGACAAGGCATTCAATAAATACTCCCTTCCACCCCAATTTGCTCTCATTTTCACCTCTCCCCCAGCTATATCCCTTATGTCCTAAAGCAAACGTGCTCTGTCATCAACTCTCTGAAGTCTTACAGGGATCCCCAACCAGAGACCTTAAACTTTACTAGTAAGTCTAGAAAAGTTGACTTCATGGAGGGAGCTTTTCCTATGTACAGTCTCTTTCCAATCAGGAAGCCTGAATCACATTCAGAGTTTGAGGAAGTATTTCCTATACCAGGTAACAAGAGTAAATTTCATTTAATGTGCTGCCTAGATTTTTTTTAATAAAGCATTACAGGCAGTGCAGAAGGATTCTCCTCTCCGTCTTCCTTCTCCTCACCTCTCCCGGCAGCCAGCGTTATCTTGTAGCTGATGTGCAGCGTCTCAGCATTTTTACCTCCTATGTGTAGCACCCACATCCAGAAGCAACATGCCCTGTGTTTTCTAACTTGTTTTCTCAATTATTTCTAATGCACACTAATGGCGTTCCTTACTGGTTGTTAGACTCTGTGAACTATTATTCCTCGACTTGCTTTCTCCACCAATCATTACATTTTCAAGATCTACCCTTTTTACCTTTTGTAGGTCAAGTCTATTTATTTTAGGACTGGTGGAGGATTCCTTCATGGAACACGGCATCCCCCTGCCTGGATCCTCGGTGTCATGGCTGAGGTTTACTGCTTGATGCAATGCCCCTGTGACCTTGCCATTCACACCTCCCTCAGGTACACAAATGCGAAGTTCCTCCTGGGTGAACAACTGGAGGAGGAATTGCAGAGTCTCAGTCTGCCCAGATTTCAGATTAGATTAGAGCAGGTGTTGCCACATTTTCCTCCTCAGCACTTATGCCAATACATAAGAATGTGAGAGTTACATTTCCACATGTCTCCACCAAAACTTGGTATTGTCAGCCTTTATCAATTTCTCCCAAGGTATAGTCACCTACCCAGCCAGATTTGGAAAGGAATCACAGACTCTTCCCAACTCGATTTGGAAGGAATCGTGTGCTCTTCTTGCCAAATATTGCAGGACTTAAATAGACAACCCCAAAATGAAGGAGTGAGATGAAGTTCAACTTAAGTAGTACCGGTTCTGAAATCACACTAAGACCTCACTTATTGAGCTGTCTTTGAAAAATGTACAAATCAGTGGGAAAATGTTAACTATTTTTAAGTGCAGCAATTTGAACCAAAGGCAAACATATATAAATTATAGATTTCTGGGTCTTAAGTATCTGAAATCTTTTGCTTTCTCTGTTTATATGTATATATATGAAGCATAAATACAAGCACAGCATCAGGGGAAGCCGCTTGTAGCTGGTGCCTTTCAGGGGCACTCTGTGACCAGAAGCCTGGTTTTCACTTTGGGGTTTCTTGACCAACTTCCCTCTGCTGGCTGACCACTCCCTTGCCACTGCTTTATTTTTCTTTCCCTGAACATGCAAAGATCTACTTGAGTCCAGTCCTCACTTGAATTATTATTCTGTCTGCACTTGAGAAGCCTATATTAATGAAGGCTTGTGGAAACTGAATAATTGATGCCCATGTCTTTCTGAGCTTAATTATCAGCAAAACTAATTCCCTTCCCTCTTTCTTTCCACTCGGTGTTTATAGATGCTGCCTTCACGGCTGCTGTGAAGGTCACACTGTCAGATTACTCATGGGAAAGCTAATATAGGGCTCGCTTGATCATCTTGTCCCCTGAAGTCAACTAATAATGTCCAGATGTGTGGACAAAGGAAATTCAACGTTATTGATCCTCTTTGTAAGCAAACACTGGCTACCACTGGTCCTATGCAAAGCTGATGACAATGAGATCTCTCTCCCCCAGGCATCCAAACTTGGTAAGGGTGACAGAGTACTTATAGATAACTCTAAACTGGCAGGTAGGTGTTGAATAAAAAGCGGATCAAGAGATAGGAACAAAACAGACACCTGAAATGTTCTCTGAAATGGCCACTGTCCTCAATTCTTATGAAGAGGAAAGTTCGAATTTCCGTCCTGTGAGAGCACCTGGGAGAACACTAACTGAAGGACATTCAGTGTTTCTACTCGGAGTGGAGGGAGATTGCAAACTCTCAGGCCCTGCTCCCTTAGCCAACCGGGAATCCTTGAACTAGAATCTGCCTGACTATGTGCATTTTTACCCAGTTTCCCCAGACCAGTGGTTCCCGAATTTGTTTGTATCAGAGTGACCTGGAAGGCTTGTTGAAGCATAGATCCCTCGACTGTGGCACAGTTTCCGATTCAGAAGTCTGGAATGGAGCCCGGAAGTCTGCAGTCTTAACAAAAGGCCCCTGCTGGGGCTGGTTCTGCTGACCCAGGGTTTAGACTTTGAGAACCACATCCCTAAGAGATTCTTACGAATGGTAGCATTTGAAAATTACTCAACCTAAGTAACTACGTGCTTTAGTTCGTATCACCCACAGATGAAGATAGAAAGAAAAAAACAATAGCAAAGAGGAAAGAAACTAGTAGGGCAGGGGTGAGGAAAAGTTTGGCAGTCTCACCAGCTTGCAAATGCTTTGGAATTCTTACCATTCTTGCATTTGACTGAGGACTTAGGATATATATGGTATCTAGATTGGTTATAATCAAACAGGAGACATCAAACACACCACAACTTGTAAGTGAGAGACAGAGAGAAATACACTAGAGGACTGCTTCATACGTGTCATATAGTTGAGTAATTCCATTGAAAAAATGCTTGTCATCTGCTTAGGACAAGGACACCTCCTGAACAGTGGACCTGGGCAACTGGAACTCAGTACTCCAGAGAGTGTTGTCATAAGGGAGGTTCCGTCTTTATAGTCTTCTAGCCGTGGACATATGATCTTATTCTGGACATCGGGGCTGTGGTGTGAGGAACCACTGGAGATTTCTAGAATAATATTACTCATAGAGAGTAATTTTTAAATATATACCACCCTAGGGCTGGAAGGGACCACAGAGATGATCTATTATTTTATGGATTGAGAAGTGAAAATACACATACGGAAACCTAGACTCTTGACTAAAAAAAAATTTGGGGGGGGAGGGGTTCAGAGTTTTTATGGAAGAACAAAGAGAAAGTTTAGAGCATTTCCAAAGAGAGTTGGAACTGGGTTCCTTTTGTGAAGGAGAAAAGGCGAGAGAGATGGAGACGCAAGGGCGGTGCAGGGGTCTAAATACCCTCTCTGTCTAAAATCGGTTGCAAGTCTTTCACTGGTGGTTTATGCCTCCAGGCAGTATTGCCTTTAATGTGCTAATCTGAGGAGGTGATGTTTGGGAGAGATAACAGAGCCCTGAGAGTGGATCCTTTGTGGATAATATTAGTGCCCTTATTATAAAAGGACTCCAGACGGCTCTCTTGTCCTCTCAGCCATGTAATGTTAGAAGGGGAAGATGGCTCTCTGCAAATCAGCAGAGGGCCCTCGCTAGACACCGGGCCTGCCAGTGCCCTCTTCTTCCCAGGCTTCAGGACTGTGCAACATTGATGTTCCTTGTCAGAGCCGCCCACTCCGTGGCGTTGTGTTATAGCAGGCCCAGGCTGAGACAAGGCACAAGGTCATAAAGTGTGGAAGACACAGTCCCCTAAATGGCAGTGGGGATGGGTTGCATGCTCCTGACTGAAGGGAGAAGAAGAGAGAAAAAGAAACGAGGCAGAGAGGGAGCAAGTAAGAGACTGAGCACGGGGTGTTGGCAGCACACAACCACTTCACAGAATTCACACAAATCAAAAAACATAGCATTGGAAGAGAAACTGAAAATGACCTTTTACCGAGGTGACTAGTCCTCCAAGCCTGACCCGCTGGCTAAGGAAACCAGAATCTGTAAATGTTAAAAATTCAGATCCCCTGCGCTTACCACGTGATTCTCATGCATGGTGAAGTCTGAACCGGGGCTGCCATTCCTTCAATCAACGCAGGGCTCCAGTTCTCCACACATGGCTCATTCCCCAGCAGATGAAGCACCTTTAAACTTCTGAAGCTGCTTTTCCAGCTTCACTTTCAATGCTTCCAGGAACAGGAAGATTATTCTCTTAAGGGTGGGATCATTGCTGTTCTTATATCATATATGCTGTTTGTGATTAGTGGTCCTTTCTACTGGGGACGGCAGACACAGGGGTTAGGGTCAAAGTGCCACTCTGGAGGAAGGATTGCATGGGCGTCAGTCCGAGTCCACCATCTGTTGGCTGACAGCCCTTGGGCACATGCCTCATTTGAATTAGAGATAGTCATAGATGTCATTTCCTAGGGATGTTTTGGGGAGTTTTATGGTACCTGAACGAGGGGCAGCCATGCAGAGGGCTCTCTACACTTAGTTTAATACTCTCCTGTCTCTCTCATGAAATTCTTAATTTTTGATCAGAGGCCATGCGAGTTCATTTGTCACTGGGTCCTGCAAACTGTGTTGCCAGTCCTAGAAAGAGCCTGATATGAGTTAGTGCTTACAAACTGACTCAGCTGTTCTAATGTTTTGAAAAGTTAAAATTATTAATATGGTTTAAAAAGTATCTTGGTTCCTAAACCATGCATCATGTTCACCAGCAGTTTTGGGGTCTCCTTCACCAAAGGCTCATGTCAGCTTCCCCCACTGCATGAGGGCTTCCCTAACAGGGCCCACTCTGCTGCTGCTATTCTTTTTGTCTTTTTTTTTATTTCAAAATATTAAGGGGCTACAAAGATTTCATAAGTGAATTAATAAAAAGTGGTATATGTACACCATGGAGTACTACTCACAGCCATTAAAAAAAGGATGAATTTAATACTTTTTGCAACAATCCATATGGAACTGAAGACCATTATCCTAAGCAAAATATCTCAAAAATGGAAAAAAAACCCACACCATTTGTACACACTGTTAAATTGGAACTAACTGATGAGCACACAGGTACACAGAGGAGAGTAAAATGCAGTGGAGGGACAAGAAGGAGGGGGCAAAAACCTACCTAGTGGATACAGTGAACGCTACTGGGGGATGGGCATGCTTACAGCTGGGACTCGAGGATAACAGAAGTGACCTGTGGAAGCATGTGGCTTCTTATATCTCTGGCGTTCCCATTGAACTTGGCTCCCTTCTGCCCTTCTACACGGTCCTTATAATGACCACTCCTGTGTCTAGGGTGCTCACCATTTCACTTCTTTTCAGATATAATCCCATGTTGAAACATTGATTACAGGAAATGGGGGGATTCCTGGAAGAAGTTGGCTCTTTCGACAATAGTCACAGCCGGCTAGCAATGGTCCTTCTCACATATTTTGAGTACCTGGTCATCAACCCTGATCACCAATGTAGACTGCTTCTATTTTTGGAGTCTTATTTCCATTCTGTACATAATCTACTATGGTAGATCTTTGCTTTAGGTCTCAGGAGCCAGTTGTGGGCTAATCTCCCCTACCCCAGGAAGATTCTGAGCTCTTCATGTGAATTAATCCACCTTTACCTTAGCAACCAATTTTCTTAACCAGTGTTCTCAATAAGAGTTAGGCATGACAAAGTCTCTATTAGACAATAGAGACATGCAAATTTCTATTATATCCAGATCCCAAGAAGATGTCCTACATTTGTTAAACAAATATGGCTCCTGGTTTAACCCCCTGTAGGACAAGTCACTTCAAAGGAGCACAAGTCTTCCCTGAAGCTCTTGCTCATTGATTCTAGTCTGACCTCTGGCAAAATTCTTATTCAACTTGAAGCTATTCCAAATCCTTGAAGGCAGCAGGCATATAGGTTACTCCATGTCTGCCAAGACCACGGAGTGGTAAATAGCAGAATGAACCAATGCCTAGAGGGTGTCTTCAGAAATGATGTGCCTTGGAAGCAGTTCTCAGAGGAAGCAAAGTCAAAACACTCAGTGGCTCTCCCTGACCTTGAGCCTTCCCTCTGTGCTGACTCCAGTGCCCCATCCCTCTTCGTGAAGTATTCTTTCCCCTCTCTGGGGTAACTTCTTGCAGCTCTTCCTGATTTTCTGCTGTGTGCTGAGTTATCCATTGCAATTTACAAGGGGACTCCACATCTGGGTGGTGGATGGTGTGTGCTCTTGCAGAAGTACTGAAGCTGCCTTTTAGCTGGAGGAGGGACTCAGGGAGAAAGCACACTTGATTAAATTTATCTTTTATTGTAAACAGCTTCAAATCAGTGTGCCCTGAAGCCTGATTTCAGCCTTCCAGAGTAAGCCCAGGCTGGGCTCAGCCTTTGTATTACCTTCTGGTGACTGCGGTGAATTGCAACTTGTGTTTTTATGCCTTGGGAAAAAGAGCAGAGCCCACAGGACAAAGCTGATTCCAATGGTGAATCAGAGATACTTTCTTCTCAAGTTCAAGAGAGTATCAGCCTTTCACTGGAATTTACTTAAAAATAAATAAAAGGTGTACACTTTCTTTTCTGTAAATAAGATAAATTGATGCTCCCAGGCTGGACCTGCCTTGCAACAATACACTGGCTGCTGTTCCCTATGTGATGCTTTTCTCCTTAATGGAGACACACATGGCCCTATTCAAGGGACTTTCCAATTCCTTGTGATCTTCTGTGCCTAGAAATGTGGATTGACTCAGCGTGCTCAAAGCATAGACATCCCCCTACACTCCAGAGCTCCTGCTCACACTCAGTCTGGTTGCTGGACAGAAAACTCTCATTTTCACTCTGAAAGCCGGGTAGGGCAGAAGAGGGGGCTGCAGGGAGGATGTTATTATTCTCTGCATCACATGATCCTCGCTTGCTAAGAAGGAGGCTTACATCGAGGGCTTCCCATGCTGATAGGACCCTACTAATCATACTGACATCATAAATCTTTTTGTTGGAGAAACAGAGAGCAAGAGAGAGACGGAGACGGGATTTTTCACTTTCTAACCATGTACTGTAAGCTGTTGAAGTGCTGGCAAGTGAGTGGAGCTCTGTTTTCCTTCTGAGATCACAGTCTTCACTTTCCTTGATGTTTTCTCTTCTGATAACGTGGCTTCTTTTCAGTGGATAATCTCTCCAGGTGTGCAGTGTCCAGGCCTCCCCTGATGGAATCACCCTGTAAGACGCAATCAGTAACCATCCTTCCACCATGGCCACATGTTTTGGGTGGGCCATTGGACACAGACTAAGAGGCCGGCCACAAGCCTGCAAACTTACCGAGCTTCTGACCACATCTGGCCCACATCTGAGCTGACCTCATGCCAGCTCTCATGCGTGTGCTCTATCTCTAATCAAGCCTTCATATGCTGGCTTGGACTCTGCCCTCTGAATACCTTACCCTTTTCCATTAAAAGTCACACTTTTTATGGTCAGCCAGCATCTGATCCAGCCCTCCCTCCCAGTCTTCTTTCTCAAGCAGCTCAGCTTGGGTGGCCTCTAAGGTAAGAATGTGGCCAAATCCCCTGCTCCTTCCTTACCCCAAGCCCATGTACTCACTAACCTCTAAGGGGAGGTCTCTTCTTCCACTTGTCTGGTAAGAAAAATTCTACAGGATAGGGAACCTGTAGCTCCTGTGGCTCAGTGGTTATGGCGCTGGTCCCATATACCAAGGGTGACAGGTTCAAACCCAGTCCCAGCCAGCTAAAACAGCAGTGGCAACTGCAACAAAAATAGCCAGGTGTTGTGACAGGTGCCTGTAGTCCCAGTTACTCGCGAGGCTGAGGTAAGAGAATAGCTTAAGCCCAAGAGTCTCAGGTTGCTGAGAGCTATGACATCCGGGCACTCTGACAGCTTGAGATTCTGTCTCAAATTAAAGAAAAAAAGAAAGAAAAATTATACGGGTTAAATAAAAAATGGTGACCTCAGTAATTGTACCACTAGGCTGTGATAATGGGATTGAGGGCTTTTAATTAGAGGAATTAAGGGATTATAAACAGATCTCCACCACTTTCTGAATTCTCTTGTCCTGTCCCTCTTCAGGACAAGGGTCAGATATCTCCCACACAGCTGGCCTGCTGGAGAAGGATTCATGGAGAGACTTGGTGTCTGGAGGACAGGAGGCCTTGGAGGGGGCGGTGGGGGGAGTCGTCAGACCCCAGCAGACTTTAGGGGAGAAAGCCTCTTTGCCTCTGTCTTCCCACTCTCCCTCCTCTTGCCTTTGGAGAGGTAATGTACAGCAGACAAAGGCCACAGTGGGGACTTCTGGGATGGGTGCTTGGAAACTGGCTTCTCTGCTTTTCTCTGGTTTAAATGTGAAGCTGAAATGCAAGGGAGCTCTCAAGGGTTTCCCCTGACTAGCATAGGTCTTCCCAGGTAGAAAGTTGTTACCCAAGACTGAGTTGCTTATCCCTCCAGCTCAAGGCTAGTGTACCGTGAAAGAGGCACTTTGACAACTGTACATGTCCTTTGGGAACCTAGTGTGGCCATGTAAGGTGGAAGTTCTGTTCCTGGGCTCTTGTTTACGGCTCACTGTCTCACTGTGTGCCAGGCTCTGTGCTCAGTGATTTCCTGTATGGATAGGTTGGGGACTGTTATTATTCCCATTTTCCTGACGGTAACAATGAGGTGTAGAGCAGTTAAGTTCCTATTCAAGCATATTCAGACTGGACTGTCTCGCTGTCACATCAAGGGTATAGGTGGGAGTAGAACCCAGCCCTTCCTGACCCCTGAACCCCACCTGTCAACCACAGCCCCAGGCTATGTCGACTCTTCCATTAGGTCCACTCAACAAGTAGGTATTGTTCGTCTACCAAACAGCACTTGGTTAAGTCCTAGAAATGCGGAGACAGAGTAACAAGGCACGAGGCCTGCCATGCACCCTCCTGGCATAATGAGGAGACAGAAAGCACGCTACCAATGCCATCTCTTTGTCATCTGTGGCTGTCTCACCGCTCAGCCTGACGCAGACTTCCTAGTCCCGGCCACCCAAGCCTCCTGCCTTCATCTCACTCTGGCTGTCAGTTTGGTGTCACAGGCAGATGGGATACAAGAAAAGCCCGTCTCTGGGTGCAGGGCAAGAAGAGTGGGGGCGGGGGATGTGCCACAAAGCCAGAATCTGTTGGACAAATGACGTGACAGCAGACACGGTGAGGGTGACAGCTGGAAAATAGCATTTAATAGCCCCTGCCCAGGCTGTGCTCAGGGAGGTGGTGTGCTGAGCGACATCATAATGGCTTGTGGAAATACTGCTCGTAGCCCTCAAAGGCTACCACTTGAGACACCCACCCAGCCTGGAGCACTTTTTGTGTCACTTTGATAACATCCAGTCTGTGGAAACAGAATCTGTGCTGAGTTTTGTCCAGTCATGCATTCGGGAGGTGCCATGTGGAGATGACCAGCTGGACCTGGGGTCTACGTAGCCGTGGCTCTTGCTGATGAACACTTGGCAGAAGTGCCTGCCAATGACACCGGGGTCCAGGGGAGGCTCACCGCAGCCCAGGGTCCGCATTGCTGCTAACTCCTGAAGATAATTATAAAGATAACGCTGGTTAAAATATCTAATGTTTTATTCAATATTTCGGTGCGTTTCAATTACTCCCAATTATAATTCAACAGCTTTTCTATTTAAAACAATTACTTGCCCTTTGCAAGTAGCTTTGAAGCAAATAAACTGTTTGCCATTATTAGTCACTGTCTCTGCTGAGGTATTTTTCCTTCCATTCCTCCCCAACACTGCTGCTTTGGAATTTGGGGTAACTAGTGTTCTTTTCTTGGTTAACCCTTTGCCTTCCCACTGCATTCACTGCCAAGCTAAATTTGCATAGTGGGGGGAGAAGAAAAGTAGCTTCAGTGACCCTTGAAACAATTAGACTCATTAAAAATCAATGAGATCCAATTATGAGCAACAGGACTCTGACTCAGTTTAAAATGTATTGAATACCAATCCCTGCTAAGTGACGGCAGCTGATCACCGGGATCTTGACCGTTGTTAGGGAAAGAGATACTTTGATTGGCTTCTGCTATTGCATTCAAAGCCACCTCCTCCTTGTCATTATCGTCATCTTGTGTATATTGTGTGATTTCCTTCTATGCTAAGTGTTGTGAAGTGCAAGGGAATTTGCAAGGAATATGGATTGCCCTCAAGCATCTCTCAGAGCTTGTTCAGAATTCCATAGCATATTTTTATTGAATTCTGCTCTTGCCCTAGGAATCCAGAAATATATATATGTTTTGAGACAGAGTCTCACTTTGTCATCCTAAGTAGAGTACCATAGCATCATAGCTCACAGCAACTTCAAACTCTTGGGTTCAAGCAATCCTCTTGCCTCAGCCTCCCAAATAGCTGGGACTACAGGACCCACAGGTACCTTTTTTTTTTTAAGAGTCAGGGTCTCAATCTTGTTCAGGCTGGCCTCATACTCCTGAACTCAGGCAATCCACTGGCCTTGGCCTTTCAAAGTGCTAGGATTATAGGCATGAGCCACCATGCTCAACGGAATTCAGAAATAATTGGTATCACATCATTCTCCAAAGAACTTGCCATTCAAACTGTGCTCTGTGACTTGATTATGATCAGCAAACCAACTATTTGGTTAACAATTGATTAAATAGCTACATTATTTATAAATTCCTAGAATTAACAGAACTAGAGACTATTTGGTATCCACATTGGTAATCATTGATGAAATATAGAACCCTTAATAAATACTTTATAATACCTAAGATACATTTGTGAAAAGCGAATTATAGCACCAAGTTTAAGAAAATAAAATTCAATATACAAAGTACTTTTCTAAGTCAAGCACAGTGGCTCACACCTGTAATCCCTAGCACTCTGAGAGGCTGGGGCAGGTGTATTGCTTGAGCTCAGGAGTTCAATACCACCTTGAGCAAGAGTGAAAAACCCTGTCTCTATTAAAAATACAAAATCTAGCTGGGTGTCATGGCAGGTACCTGTAGTCCCAGCTACTTGGGAGGCTGAAGTAAGAGGATCGCTTGAGCCCATGAGTTTGAGATTGCTGTGAGTTAACCCTGTGATGCCACAACATGCTAGCCTGTGGCAACAGAGTAAGACTCTGGAAAAAAAAGTACTTTTCTAGGGACCACCTTTCTGAGTAAAATTTCATCTCTGCAGAAACAAGAAAAGGGTGTGTGCTTCTGCCACTTTTTTTGAACATTGTATTAAACATTTTAGCCAAGGTAATTACTAAAAAGAAAAAGAAATAAAAGACATCTACATTTGAAATGAAGGAATGAAATGATTTCTACTTGCAGATTGCATGATATTATACATTGAATTTCCAGGAAATGCCCATAAACACTCACATATTGTCAATATTACATCTAATAAATATTTTAAACAAGGTTGCAAGAATAATATAGAAAAATAAATTATGTATTTATATACTATCAATGAGCCATTCAAAATCCACATTAAGGAAACGATACCATTTAAAATACCATCAAAATAATAAAATCATTAAGAATAAATTTAACACAAGGACAGGAATTGTACACTGAAAATTATGAACAAATTATTCGAAAAAACTGAAGATTTAAATAAATAGAGATACTCTGTGTTCATGGATTGGAAGACCTAGTATTGCTGAAAAGTCAATACTCACTAAATTTGTCATTGATTTCATGCACTCCCTATCAACCCCAGCTTCCCTATTTATGCATATTGAAAATCTGATCATAAATTCATACGGAAATGCAAGTTATCCAGCATATTCAAAGCAATCTTTAAAAAGAAGAATAAAGTTGGAGACCTCCCATTTCCCTGTTTCAAAACTTGCTACAAAGCTACAGTAAATAAGATGGCATAGACCTGGCATAAAGATATATACATATAAAAATGGAGTATAATTCAGAATCTTGAAATAAAACCATATATTTATGTTCAATTGATTTTCAACAAGAGTGCCAAGAAGACATTTCAGCAGGGGGAAGAATAGTCTTTCATAAATGGTGTTGGGATGGCTTAAACTCTACATGCTAAGCAATGAATTTGGAACCATACTTAAGTCTACATAAAAAAATTAACTCAAAATGGATCAATGACCAAAAAGCTAAAAATATGAAACTCTTAGGAGAAAATATAGGCTTGTATCTTAATAAGTGGAATAGGCAATAGTTTCTTAAATATAACACCAAAAGCACAAGCAGGCAAATAAAAAATAAATAAATGAGGTTTACTCAAAATTTTGTTTTTTGACAGAGATTATCAAGAACGTGAAAAGAAAGTCCATTGAGTGGGAAAACTGTATAACTGATAAGGGTCTAGTGTCTGAAATATACAAACACATATCAATAAAAAAAAGATAATGAAATTTTTAAAGGGCAGATAATTTCAATAGAAATTTCTCCAAAGACACAAAAATGGAAAGTTGCTCAGTATTATTAGCCATTAGGTAAATTGAAATTAAAATCTCAATTTGATACTCTTTCATGCCCACTAGGATAGTTACAAAGAGGCAGGCCATGATGAGTGTGGGCAGAAGGTGGGGAAATCAGAACCCTTGTGTGTTGCTAATAAAAGTGTAAAATGATGCAGCTGCTTTGTTGAGTATAGTGTACCACGCGACCCAGTGATTCCAGACCTATGTGTATGCCCAAAGGAAAGGAAAACACGTGTCCACAGAAAACTTACTCAGAAATGTTCACAGCAGCATTATTCATAAAAGCCAACAGGTGAAACAACCCACATGTCTATCCGCTGATGAAGGGATAAGCTAGACGTGGAGCCTCTATGGAGTGGTGTATCATTCAGCCACGAAAAGGAATGACTCATGCTACTACAGCTTGAATGGAACTTGAAAAAATTCTGCTAAGCGCAAGAAACTAGACATAAAAAAACCTCATTCATTTATGATTGATATGTAAGAAAGTCCAGAATGTGCAAGTGCATAATACAAAAAGTGAAGTCGTAGTAGTTACATGGCAGGGGGCCACCGGGAGGGGCAGACCGGAGCGACTGTTAATGGGCAGGAAGCTTCTTTTCGGAGTGGTGAAACGTTTCAGATTTGGGTGGCAGTGATGCTTGTACAGCATTGTTACTAGACTAAGAACTACCGTGCTGTGCTCTTTAAAGGGATGAATTTTATGCAATGTGAATTATATCTCCATGTAAAATAAACGGTTACAACAGACCTGGATTTATTTCAGTGGTGAAAGAACGGAGATGATTGGAATCTACAAATCTCCTTCACGAGATAGAAAATAGCGGTTTTCCTTGATAGGCTTTTGTAGCGAACACGGCGGTATGTCATCTATTACAACGATGCTGGGCTACCTGAATGGGCAGAGTTGATGATAATTAGAACCAGAAGCAACTGGGCTTTGGGATTAAAAGCAACATTAAAGCAGATGGGAGGAGGAGGGAGAGCTTTCAGCGGCACAGCCTGGAGGCAGATAAAGACACTATGTTCTAGCCTACTGGGGAGTAGAAAGCTGAAATGTAGGGGAAAGGGGCTCGTGGAACTATATCAGTGTGGTCTTTTATACACCGGCATGAAATTAGTACAGGCTATTTAATCTTGACTCTAAATTGGGAAGGGTGTTGCAGACTCCCAGTGAGGGCTCTTGCGGTGTTTCTCCGTAGCCAGACCAAATTAAGTCAGTCAGTGGTCTCCAGAGAAGGGAAGATGCTTAAGTCAAGAGGAAGCTATTTATTTTTTTTAATTTTTAATTAGAAGCTCAGATATTCTAGGTTACGGGCATTTTCAAGAGATTCCAATGAAAATATCAATTGATAGACTTAATAATTTCATCTGAGAAATGACATACCAAAGTAATAGTGCCTGCCCAAGCCTTTTTTCGACTTAGAGATGAGGATGGGGTAAGTGTTAAAGTGCTTTTTAATTTTTTTTTAATTTTAGCAATATCACAGTTTATATTGAGGAGGAAAAAAAGAACTTTGGAAACCATCCAAATTCCCCACAAAAGGGAACTAGCTAAGCCTACTGTTTCACAAATGATGGCTCCTTTAAGCATATTAAAATGATAACATGTGGCAATTTTAATATATGGAGAACTCTAAATCATGAACTGAATTAACAAAACACAAAATTATATGCCAACTGATTACAGCATTTTAAATATTCAAAAATGCTCTATGTATGTGCATTTAAAAGAAAAAGAGAGATAACTTGGAGAGAAAGGATGGAATTGCCAGACTAATGATTTGTATATAGTTCCAGAATGACTCCGTGAAAGTGATAATAGTAGCTGAGTTTTATAGATGAAAAACTGATATACGCAATATTTTGATATTACTGGTTTTAGGACACCCAACTGATAAAAGACTGACAAAATTTAAATTCAGGGCCTTTGACTCCAGAGTTTATTGATCCCTAACCCAGTTAAACATAATTTAATATTATTATTTCTTTTTCTGGGTCACCAATTCATTGAAGTTCAAATGTGGTGAGATACCAACAAGAAATGTTTCTATTTTTCTCCACTCACTGTCCTCATGTTGAATCTGTCTTTTCCATCTCCTAATGATGACAGATCCCATAGGTGTCTATCATTTGCTATCATTTAAAAAATCTAGTCCAACCCAATTTCATCTAGCTTTAAGCCCCAGCCTCACACCCTCATTAAATGTTTATCGTTTCCTCTTTCTCGGCTATCTACCAGGCTTCAGCACAAGAAATTTTCAGCCCAAGGGAGAGGTCGTGATTGGCATGTAGAACATTTTCTCCATTCTTGTTTCTTCGGGTCTCAGCTCCTCTTTTGTAAGCTCGGGAAGAGGGAACGTGAGGGAGGAAGTAGATGACGTTACGTAACTAGCATCACATTGACAGTCCAATGTGGCTCTTCCAGCTTCTTTGTCAAATGATGCAGATATCCAAATGCTGGTTCTCTCATGGAATTCACGTGTGAGTTATCCACCGGGCCTTGGAGACATGCTGTTAAGATGCCCTAATTGGGAGATTAGCTTCAGCTTCACCTCCTGAAGCTGACCCCATGTTTTCCCCCGATACTGCTGTGGGGGTCCCGCACAGGACAGGCCTTGGCTGCTGTATTCCTTTGCCCTGTATTTCAGCCTTCTTGGGGAAGTACATGCTAGCTCAAGTCAGGCTGCCTCACCTGGCCTTCCCACGGTCTGCTCACTAGAAGTGCCGGACCCCTCGCTGACACGGACCTTGTGCACCGACGCTGCCTGGGTGCCACACTCCCTTCTTCTGCCACCTCTCTTATATTCCTTTCGTGCTTCTGTTCAAATGGGTTGAGAGCAAAATCAGCAGGCGCAGTACATACGTAGACATCCCAATAAGGAACTGCGATGCCATTCTGCTCTTCCTACAGCACTCATCTAATCTCTATAAATTGTCCTCGATACTCTTGTGCTTTTCTTGGCGTGGTTGAAAGAAGCATCCCCTCTGCTCACAGCAGGGAGAGCAGTGTACAAGCTCATTCTCCCAAGTTGCTGAGTCATGTCTCTGACAGCTCTCCACTGCTCCCCCATTACCTCCTTCCTCCCCAGTTTAAATGTATGCAGACTTAGGTGGTGATGGTGGCTCAATTACACTGACATAGCAGAACTCACCATCACCCCCTATAAAGCCTGAAGGAGATTTCTGTCCCATAAATATTTGAATCTCGTTTTCAAGGTAGAGTACTTGACTTGTGTGTGTCTTAGTTTTGTATCCTGGTCCGGGACAACAGAGCCCTCTCACCACCCTCTTACCCTCGTCAGGTCACCAAAGTGCAAAGTAATGTTTAGAAAAGGTGGCACATGTCTAGTTATACAGTACCTTTAGCATTTAGGAGGGTTCTTCGCTATTCTCCTGGTGTTTAAAGTATACTAGAAAAAATAGAGAATAGTAAATCAAAGAAATCTAATTTATTGAAAACTATATGTCTGAAATTAATGAGGGTAATCTAAGGGAAAAACACAATTCCTATAGATTAAGAAGTTAAATGGGAGCATGAACAGAGATATACACGACCTCTAATTTGTACTCAAATTTGCAAGAAGAGCTCAGTTGTCCAGGCTGGGCGGTAGGCACGGGCTTTGGCATCATGCTCTAAAAGGTAAGCTGAAACCTGTCATTACTAGGAACTAAAATTGTTTAAATACATATTCATCAACTCTGTTTAGGTTTCAAGGGGTTACTTAAAATCACCATACTGTGGAGCAAATGACCTTTCTAGGCACATTTAATTTGCTATGTCCTCTTTAGAACACATCTGGTAACTGGTCCACTCACTATTTCTAGCAAGTCTGGAAGTTTCTTTCCTCTCTAGTTTTCCTCATGCCACCTCCACCCAGGGATTCCCCCTTCATATATTTAGCTAAAATAATCTCATGCGTTGTTGGAAAGCACTTCCTCTTATTCTGCTGTGGGAAATCCTTTATTTTGCAACTCTTTCTAAAAAGTGCATTGCTTTGCATTGTTGTGGAATATTTCTCAGAATGGATCCATATTCCCCTGGGCGTCCAATGCTGTTCTCTAGTGTGGCCATGATTATTGATATCGTTATTAGGAGAGAAGAATTTGAATGTTCTTACTTTGATGATTATCTAAAAGAATTAACCTGATTTTGAATGGCCAAAAACTAACTGACTGACCTAAAACTAACTAACTGGCCAAAAACTAACTAACATCTGAATGGCCAAAAAACTAACTGACTAACCTTCCATCGTTTCTTTGTCCCAGTGAGTTTATAGCTGAGTTTGTAATCACATTGGCACCAGGAGTTCTCCAGGAATACCACAACACAAATTAGCTAAATACACGAATAACAGGCTTGTGCCAAGCAAAGGGCCAATGATTTAATGAAGGCTGTGGGAAGGTTGGTTTTCCTATAGAAAAAATGACAAGAGCATGAGGGGTTGTATGGCTCAGTGGCATGGCAGAAACAATTCAGAAAATTGTGCACAGTCATCCTCAGCACTGCATTCACATTGAAAATAGAAATTTAGTTTTAATAAAGTAATGCCATCCATCTCACTAAATTAGTACTGATTGATTGAAAAGTTATCGGTTTTTGTATTAATAGTTTTGTTTGGATTTCATTGGCAAACTTGATTTGGTTTCACAAAATGTGCAGGATTCTAAGGTAGTGAATATTTCATAGAAATGAGGTATTCCTTTCAGAAATTTTATTGAGAAAAATCTTTTGCTTCATGACCCATGGCCATGTGGCTTTGATTGTGGTTTTTGCCATGTCACCATCTCTGAATAAGTAGGAGCTGTTGAATAAATGCTAGTAGCAGTCAGATGGGCCTCTTGTTTGGAAGATTCATTTAGTACTCTATTTAACTGCTTTCCTATGGATCATATTGCCTTACAATCACTGACAGAAAAAAATAAATTACAGACAGTCTGAATTTAGCCTATGAACTAAAATTTTCCATTTTCCTAACTGCATTGTAATCACTTATTTTATCAATGAAGAATTTAAATAAAATTAGTGATTGCTTACTTTCTTTTAACCTTTGGCACTCATTTTCTTGGGAAAATAATTCCATATCTCATGAAATAAAATAACAGTTGAATTAAAATATACATGTTTTAATAGAGAGGATTTTGATCTTAGGTCCACTAAGAGTGGATTCTTTCTTTTTCTTTTTTTTTCCTTTTTTCCAGGTAAGCTAGACAACTCTCATCATTCTTGAACTCAAAACTGAAAAAATATAAGGTCCATTATTGTGGACCTATCACGTCCACGTGATAGGTCTATCACGTATGACTGATTGCAACCACCCAATATTCATCCCAGTTCAATGTAATTCCGACTTAATGTACATATTCATTAAGATTCATCACAAATGAGTTTTCTGGTTAGATTTTTTTTAATAGGAGATATAGTCTGGCAAATAACATCAAAATGTTGAATACATGGTTTCCTCTTTCGAGCAGCTTACAATTTGCCAAACTGGATATTTAATGATTCATTAATGCACTGGCTAATTTACGATGATTGTGTATCTTCCATGTGCCTGTGCTATGTAGTACTTTTACATTTTCTTTTTCATTTTTGCTTTTCTTGAGCATAATTTCTCCCCCCACTGGACATAACCCTCAGGAAAATAAGACATTCATACCAATTTCTAAATTATAGGTTCTTACTTCATAAATGCTCTGGAAGTAGTTGAATGAGTTATGACATTACAGAAAAGAGAGATGGTGATTACTGGCTGAGGAAGAAAGAGAAAAAATTCATGAACTTGGAGGCATTTGGGTTAAGTCAATCCTATTAAAAGCAAAGGTAGGGGTTGGGGTGAGAGACCAGGATTTGGAGAATGGGGGGGATAAGACTGGGCTCTAGAGAGTGTGAGCAGGTATAAAGAAAGGCAGGCTAATTTATCAAAGGTTTCATTGTCATTCTCAAGAACTTGACCTTTACTCTATAGGAAACTACTAAATGGCAAGATCGGTGTTTCTGTCCCCAGAGACTTTAAACAGGCTTCTCCCACCTCATTTCTCACTTCTGAGTTTTTCTCCTCCACCTGCCATAAGTGCATTTACATTAAAATGCAGTGGAGAAATATGAGCTGCTTGCATTTTGATTCTAAGAGGAGAAAACCTTGGCATAGTTGTTCTACAGAGCACTGCAGCCAGCTAAGTGTGTTGTGGAGGTGGTACGATTCAAGTATTAGCTACTACAGTATCTAAGCATCTCACCCTCTTCTGTCAAAAACAATTAATGTGGATTACATATATCTAAAAAAAGAATTTCCTTCCTTTCAAATCTTGGAGCATCTCTAGAGAGGATTAGGTAGGAAATGAATGGTCTAGTTTTCATAAATTAGGGAAATCTGAATAATATTTGTATTTGGAAAAGTGCACTCAGACTCTTCCCAGTGCATTGGTGCCACATGGCTAACTCTGGCCAGGAAATGAGAATTCCATATAATGCGGTCGTTACAGGAGCAAAAGTCCCCCTGGTCATGTTTCATGTGTTTTGATGCAAAACAAAACAAATAAAGCAACTAATTTTTGTATATGCTTGTTGGGTAAATGAAAAAGGGCATAATTCTTAGGGCTCCAGGGATACGCATAAATCTTAGACACCACTCCTGCTAGAGATGTGAGTGAGACACGCCCTGAAGATAAAGTGATAGGAACAGGTCAACTTACAGATTCAGAGATTTGGTGGGAAAAAAGGAAGGACTTTCCTCAAGTCACTCTCTTCCTTTGGAAGGCTTAGAAACATTGTTCAGCCATCAGCTGGAAACAGACTAACGAACTTCAAGGGCAACACTGTCGGCTCTAACCTAATAGTCTTTATTTTATTATTATTATTTTTTTTATTGTTGGGGATTCATTGAGGGTACAAGAAACCAGGTTACACTGATTGCATTTGTTAAGTAAAGTCCCTCTTACAATCGTGTCTTGCCCCCAACATAATAGTCTTATGGGGCAAAGGTAGAACAATCCCTATTATAAATAAATCCACCTGCCTGACCATACTCAGCTTGTTTAACAGACATGTTCATAATTAATTGTCTTTTGTAATGTTAATGAATAAGCAATGACAATGATGAAGTCACTTCTGTGACGCTGGACTTGCTATCAGAACGAGCAACTTGGATTAAAGTGTTTCCAGATTTGCTCTGTAGGAAGAAGCTTCCCAGATAGTTCTACTGATAGTTCTGTTTCCCTGTTTCCTAAGCTCTATTGGAAATAGAAGACACAACTTTTCTGAATTCATCTATAAGTTCTGCTCTGTAGCATTTTCAGGTCGTAGGGGCCTGGGGTGATAAAATGCAGATGGAACATCACAGGCTGACAGAAGCCCTGGTTTGGAAGTGGAACTGCAGAAACTGACTTCAGTCTGAAGCCAGGAAGCAGAGTTCAGTGAGTTAAATACGAAGAGACATGGAGTTTTTTCTAAACTGTAGCCAGGATGTCTTCAGCTTCATTTATCCACATGCTGGGTCACATTAACAAGTTTGCAAAAGCCTTAGGTTAAAAAAATACATTAATATTAATTTCAAATAGTAACAAATGAAAATAAAATAAAGGAAAGACAAAGAAAAAGAAGAGGAGTTATAATCTTAAGTAAGTCTTCATTTTCAAGTCATTTTATTTTTTGCAGTTTTGGCCGGGGCCGGGTTCGAACTCACCACCCTTGGTATATGGGACCGGTGCCCTAGTCCCTGAGCCAGGGCGTTACCCTCAAGGAATTTTAGTTTGATTTGATTCCTCTAAGTCTGACCTTTATCAATGCTAATAACGCTAATAAGCATCATCCTTTTTTAGTGGCCCACAATCTAGTTGACAAGGTAGGATTTATCCTTGGTAAGTAGTAAACAAATTTTAAAAGTGTCCATGTGTATTATTGCTCCATGGCCATATAATGGATAGAAATTTTTAAAAGCTAATGATGGCTCCATTTGCCAGGACATTCTTCTCCAGTAGACTGTATTCTTTTTGTGGAGACGCCCAAGGTTTTTTGTCTTTTCTCTTTCTGGCTGAGGGCTAGGGACATCCCCACACATCTTCCTGCCTCAGTTCCTGAAACCCAAATTTCTACTGCCACCTTCCCTCTCAAACCTTTCTCTTTTGCCTTTTGAAGAGTTCCTTTTGGTGGTAAAAAAAATTTCTGTGCATCTTTATCTCTTTCAGGTACATTCACTCTACCCTGTTGTCTTCACTGCCTGTTTCTCTGTGGCCCACATAAGCATAGCAGCTCATTTTCCCCAAACCCAGACATCCCAGGGGAAGAAAGTGGCCCACTTCTGGCTTCCCCATGCCCACTCTAAACTATTATGTGTCCATTCCCCTGGCAACAGCCCTGGTCTTCTGAGACCCATTGCTTCTGGCTATTCCATGTTCATCCTCTCATTGTCTGAGTCAACTAATTAGCTTCTATTCAGTCTCCTAAACCAGTGAATACTGACAACTCACCTACAATCTTTGTCTCCACTGTGCTTTGTCTTCATCTGGGGATTTTATTATATATGTCAATGACTCAGCTGGCACCTTGGCTTTCTCAGGTCCTTGACCTCATTCTAATTATGTCATCAATTGTACGGGTCCACCCTGGACCTTTATATGAACTCAAAAACATTCTACCTCTTAAATTTGCAATGCCAATATTTTAGTACCTATTGACCATCCTGACTGGTTCTGCCTTCCGTCCTGGTTGGATCCTTCCATCCACTCTGACTCCTTTTGTTCTTCTTTCCACACCTAATAGAGACAAGGATCTTTCTCCTACAAGCTCCATACCATCTTGAAGCCAATCATATTACGATAAGATTCAGCAACATTCGATAATTGGTTAGATGATGTTGGCTCACATATTTCACCTCCCAAATCTTTGTTTCTTGGTCTCAAAAATGTTAAATTGATTTTAGAAAGTGCTCTGACTCTCTATCAACAGGCTTCATAGACAAGAAGCAATGTTTTCCTATTGCTTCACAAAGAGCTATAGGCACATTACTTAACTTTGTTTTGGACTTATGTGAAGAAGTTGAATTCCACTGACTTTAAACAGGGTGTCTGTTTATGTGGAATTCATTAGAATGAGCTTCAGAAATTCACCAATTAAGATCTATGTGCCTGAGGAGCCATGGATCACTCGTGTGGTAGCAAAATCAGTGAAAGGATTTAAAATCTTTGGATAACGACACAATGAGAAGAAATGGAGCCCAGTTCTCCAGGAAATGGTTTAAGGATAAAGCCTCAAAGTGATTTTTTAAATATTTTCTTTTCGGCACATCCCTTTTATCTGACCTCATTAAAATGCCTCAGCATTGTTTACCCGACATACCGTTTAATCAAAGCTCTCTGCTAGATTTTTCCCAAGATTCATTTCTGATCCATATGAGCCAACATTCCGGAGGGTTACAGTGAAGAGAAATGTGGGAGAATTAGAGAAGCCTTCTTTTCTTTCTTTAAACAGTAAATATTCATTAATCTAAATCTCCATTTTTTAAAAAATTGGTTTATCTTGGAATCATGTGTTACTTTGCTTTAGATAAAAGCATAGTACCTGTCTGAAAATCTAAAAGACTGGAAGAAGATCGAGAATTACATTTATTTCTTTTTATTTTATTTTACCTTATTTCTTTGAGACAGAGTCTCAGTCACCCTTGTAGAGTGCTGTGGTGTCACAGCTCACAGCAACCTCAGTCTCTTGGGCTCAAGCAATCCTCTTGCCTTGGCCTCCTAAGCAGTGAGGACCACAGGTGGCCACCACAATGTCTGGATAATTTTAGAGATGGGGTCTCACTTTCGCTTGGGCTGGTCTGGAACTCCTGAGCTCAAGCAATCCACCTGCCTTGGCCCCCAGAGTGCTGGGATTATAGGCGTGAGCCACCATGACTGTTGTAATTAATTTCTTTATTTTGTAGAGTTATATTTTTAATATTGTTTTTCTCACATGTAAGCTCCCGATCTAGGAAAAAACAATCAACCATATCATTTCACAAACTGATTTTATGTGTCAATTTGTAAGAAATCGTTAACAGTTCTGTGTCTAGTAGAGAGTATTCTATATGTTTTCATTTATTGTAGATCCAATAAATAGGTGAACAATCACTTAAGTTCATTGAGTAGGATGCCTTTATTTCACAGATGAGGAAAAAAACAAGGCCCAGAGACATTAAAATAATAACTGCTTTTCAAATTGTAATAACTTTAGTGTGTTATTCATTGTTCTCTTTAATCTTATCCCCTAGATAGTCGTTGTTTGAATGTTAGAAAGAATATTTTTAAAAGGAGTTATCATGTCCTTGCATAAAGGTCACCCCAATTATGTCAAGAACTATAAGCCGGATTTGCAGTAACCTGATATTTATTGCTGTTATTGTTTGGCTTCAGGATTTATTGTAGACTGAACCAGGTGGAAAAGTTCAAGAGTTGATTTCAGGTTGAGGTTTTGGTTATACATATGGAGAGGAAGAAATATCCCATGTACTCTTCTAGGGCCTTACCTCTCCTCCACCAAGAAGCAGACTCTGCTTCCTCCTTCCTTGAAGCTGGGCACACTTCTGCCCCTACAGAAAACAATACAACGCAGTGGAAGAAAACAATACAACATCACATGATTTTGGAGGCTAGACCAGAAAAGGCCTTGCTGTTGAAGCTGCAACCACCATGCTAGGAGGTCATCTGTCCTGCAGAACCCAGAACTAGGTGGAGAGACATAGCAGGGAGGCCCTGACACTGCGAACCCCAGCAGCTCCACCTTCTGGCTTTTCCCAAGCCAGCCACTGTTTTACAGAAAGTGTAGGAGAGATCCCCAAACACAAACAGCCAGCCAAGTGCTTCCCAAATCCCTGACCCATAAAATTTGTGGGATATAGCAAAATAATTGTTTTTGTTTTAAGCAACTAAGTTTCGAGTGATTTGTTATGCAGCAATAGTAATAGAAACAGAAATTATTTCCCATAATCCTCTTCCCTTAGCAGCCTTGAGTTAATAATATTAGTCTCCAGAGAGATCTGGAGGTGAGTGTAAGGTAATGTGTTTTTAATTCTCAGAAGGCTGGTGGAAGGCACTGGGGGTAGCTTATGTGTGTTGCTGCTGATCTGACGACTCAGCTCTCACTAAATCTCCTCCTTCAGCTGTCCTGAGTCGTTGGCCTGTTGTGACTGCAACTGCAGGACACAAAGCACCAGCTTCTCCTTCGTGGCACCCTCAGAATCAGGTCGCGGACACCGATGTTCATGCGGTCCTGTTTCTCCGCAGGGCTTCCGTTTGCACTGTGGGTTTCAGTTTGTCCTTGCTGTTGTGCTCGTTCATCTTTCCATTTGCTGGTCGGGCGGACCTGCACCTTACCTAGACTCAGCCCCGGATTCGTCCCCTCCTCCACCACCTTCCCCGTAGCTTAACATCGACTGCCTATAACAGCGCCTCCTTCTGTATCATTCCCCACGGTTCTGCCTCTGTGACAAACCCTGACACACACAGGCGGTCGTGGGGACACTGATGTGCTCACATGTTGGGCTTCTAACTTGGACAGTCTTGATTTAACCGTGGTTACATTTTCTTAGCATGACCATTTGTCTCAGGAAGCTGTGTAATCTCCGGCTGTGACCAGGATAGGGAGGTGCAGGTGAGAATGGAATTTGGGGAATGCTCTTGCAGAGATATGTGTGAATTCTGTAAGTGCCCAAACAGCAGACTTCAAATTGAGTGAGAAGAGTTCCTGACAAGAACATGTGTTCTCAATTCTAGAGCAAAAAGCTGAAGGCACTTAAGTTCACCTGTTTTTCTTTAGGAGTTCTTAGGCCATTAATGTATTTGTTTTTTCCATCCCTCACCTATCCACCTAGATCCATCTATCCACGTAGGCTAACTTTATTTAGTGCCTATTACTCTATTTGAAACAACCCTTGCTCTAATTTGAAGTATTGGAAAATATATATGGAAGTAAATAGAAGTGGAACTGCCTATTGATGAATAGATTGACTTTGTAATATTTTCTAAGGCTTACTGATTCAACCATCATTAATTAGATGCAGAGCAGTCACTGTGTGCACCGTAAACTGTGGCTCATGCCTACTAAGGAGGGGAAGTGCAGGGGAAGGAACATTGACCATATGGCAATCATGTTTTTCATGAACTATGGAATCTCCAGAATGCTTTTGCCATTTGTGGGGATAGGGAAAGCAATATTTGATGTGTTGCTCTGACATCTGAGCTAGTCTTTGTGGAAGAATGTATCCATAGGGTGTGCCAAATCTCTGCAGCTAGGTATCTCCTCTCAGGGAGGAGAAAGCTCAAGAAAGCTCATTCTTGTCCCCACTTTATTATTGAGACAACAGAGAAACAAGACAAGGCATAAGACAGATGGAAGGCACTCATCACTGCATTGCCCATAATGGTGAGTGGGAAGACCAAGCTTACTCTGAGAGTTACATCAGCCTATGAGCCGACACCAGCAGCAGAGAGATTCACCCACTGAGTCTTGTGCTATCTGAGCCAGAGCTACCCCCGTACACGATGGGAGGTCTCTATAGAACCAGGAAACTCTTGATTTGCATGGGTTAGCTTGTTCCCTAGAGGAAAAGGAAGAGCTTGGAAAACAAATATGTCTGTTCAGATAATGCACTAGAGCTTGCTGAAGTGCAATAAAGAGAGAAGAGGAAGGAGGCCAGGGCTGTGATGTCCACTGAACTCCATTCACCACCAAGGAAACACAAGGAATGGGGAAGGAGCACCTGCCCCGAAGAGTGAGGATTACCAGCAAACATTTTCTTTTTAGGGATGGGACTTGAAATATGTTTTCCATAACCCTCATCCACTGAATCCTTTCCTTCAGCCTCTAAATCCTGCAACATAGCTACCACTTCAGACACCTCAGCAGCAGCAGTGGCCACAGTGACAACACCTTGCTGACTACTGTTCCTCTCCTACACATTTGTCTTCCCTCCTGTGCAACTTCATTGCCAAGTGACCTGACACTTTTAAATAGGAGTGACTCACAGCGAAGCTGCCTAAATTCCTTTCCACCTATTCACATGTCCATATAACGAAGGATGCACTTTGCTCCTATTGCATCTTTGTTGAAGTTATTCTAAATGAAGTCCCATTGACTCCTTAATTGCCAAATCCAATATTTTCCTCTCCGTCTCAGCTCACCTGACTTCCCTGCTGCGCTGGCCAGCTTCCCTCCCTCTGGGAACTCTCCTCATTGGCTTTCACAGCACACATCTCTCCTAGTTTTTCTCCTGCTACCTTGGTTATGTATTTTTCCTCGGTGTCCTTTCCTGAGGCTGCTCCGAATAGGAATCTTTTTCTTATGTATCTTTGAAGTCCCAATGTCTTGAAGACAGCCTGAGACCTGCTGGATATAATCACCACTTCAAAAGCCATTTCTCTGTCCTGTGTCATGTTGATCTAGGCCTGACTCTTTTTCCTTTTCATAGTTCACCCTCCTGTAGGGTGAGGAAAAGATGACTTCTTTTACAATTCCAGAGATGGGTAGTGATTTGTTCAGGTCCATCTCTACATTTCTCTTTCCTCTAATTGATGTAACCATGAACTTGAGATTCAATCACAGGCAATGGACAAAGTATCTAGGATGTTTCTCAATAGAGTTTCTGAACTAGTAAGAAGAGGGAGTATATTAGTTTTTTACACCTGTTGTTGTTGGTGGTTTTTTTTGAGACAGAGCCTCAAGCTGTCCCCCTGTGTAGAGTGCCATGGCATCACAGCTCACAGCAACCTGCAACTCCTGGGCTCAAGTGAGTCTCCTGCCTCAGCCTCCCAAGTAGCTGGGATCACAGGCACCCACCACAACGCCTGGTTATTATTATTATTTTTTTGGTTGCAGCCATCATTGTTATTTGGCAGGCCAGGCTGGATTCAAACCTACCACCTTAGGTGTATGTGGCTGGCACCTTAGCCACTTGAGCCACAGGCACCGAGCCTCTAGACCTGTTGTTAACAAACTACCACAAACTGGCTGATTTACACAACAGAAATATGATTGTTTTTTTTACAGTTCTGGGGACCAGAATTCTATAATCAGGGTGTTGGTAGGGATGGTTCCTTCTGAGGGTCGTGAAGGGAATATCTGTTCCAAGGATCTCTCCTTAGTTTTAGATAACATCGTAATGTTCACATGGTATTTTGCCTGTGTGCAGCCGTGGTGCATAAGGGCCCACTCTAGTATCCTTATTCTAACTTGATTACCTCTTTAAATACCTTATCTCCAAATAAGGTCAGATTTTGAGGTACTTGGGATTTGGTTTTCAAAATATAAATTTTGAGGAGATACACTTTATTGCATAACAGAGAGGAAACAACCTTTTCTTTTAATCTGGAGGTGCAGCAGCCTCATTGTAACCATTGTAACCATGAGGAAAACAATATAGTCATTAGGCCAATATACAGACAGTGATGGAACAGTAAAAGAACCCGATCCTTGTTCACATACATCTTTGTCAGCATAGTGTTTTAGGAAAACAGATTGGTCTGTGGTTTCAATTCCATTTGGACTAGAGCAGGGTGACAGTGAGGGTAAAAGACCAGTTGGGTAAATATTGCAACGGTCCTAGGGAAGTGACTTGTACCAGATGAATGAAAAGAAGGGACATCGCGAAGAGGCACCCAGGAGGAAACTTTCTTATAGGAAGAAAGATGATTGCCAGAGCTGTGCTTGAGATATATTCTTAATCCTCCCTGTTCCGAGGCTGTCAGGGCTGGTAGCTGCTTGGATTGCAGGCAATTTAAGAACGTGTTTAAAATAGGAAGTCAGGGCCAGCTGTTCTAATAATTTTATGAATAGAAAAGACTTGTAAATTAAACTTTTCCTTTTTCCCAGTGGTGCGATTCTAGATATTACTTGAGAGTCTAAAAATAGGCAATTAAAGTAGGTTCTTTAAATCAGTTTTCCCCGAACTGTGATTTATAGAATGTTAATCCTATGAGTTGTTAATAGAGCTTATGAAAATCAAAGGTGAGGAAAGATGTTCTATCCCCAGAAATTTGGATTAGAGTCCGTACTGCAGAACTTCTCAGAGCCTTGACTATTCTAGTGTAAACTGTGAAGATCTAATATAAGGATGGAGGAATAGTACGCAGTATTTACCCAACTTATAAAACTCATGTGGAATTAATTACAACCTTATTTTTCCATAGAGGATCTCACAGGATTGGTGTGTGGAAGACACTTGGAACATGCTGCCTGGAAACAATGATTTTACTCTAGGTTGCTTTGCTTTGCTTTTCTGGTACATCACAGCCCGGCTATTCAGTCTTCTCACTATAAAGGGCTCATTACAGATGGGATTGCCAATTCCCTAGTGACCCATGAGCCTTCATGCAGTGATATTGACATCCCTATTCAAAACACTGAGGCAGGACGAGATGAAGCATACTACCGTGTGAATAGAGCTGTTCCCAGGAGACAGGGGCAGGAAAGGAAATCTATAGCTTGCTTCATCTTAGGCCAAGCGTTCAGCAAGACCTATTGGGCATTGAAGAGCCCAGGTTTGCGGCTGAATCCACCAAATGAAAGGTGTTTGCCACAGGCACCTCCAATGAAGGAATTTTCAGGTGAAAAAATGTACTGCTCCTTCCCCAGGGACAGAGTTTTTCTGAATTCATTTTCCCAGACATGTGTTGTGCTTTATGACAGGTCCCCAGGCGGTGGTAGAGTCTGCATTTTGCAGTAAGATTATATTTTGCTCTGCTGGGGACATGTACCCCTAGTCCTCCTCCAGTTTCCACAATAGGTATTGTGGTTTAGAACACAAGTAGATTTCTGGGTTCAAATCCTGACTCTGGTACTTTCTGGGCTGTGATCTTGGAAACGTATCTTAAGATCTTTGAGCCTCAACTTTTTCATCTATAAAATGGGGATACTAATAAAATCTTCTTGTGAGACTTATAGCACCCTCTTGTGAGACTTATATAAATTCAGTGCTAAACATTAAAAAAAATTGGGATGAAGCCCATTTGCTCATGGAAGATTTTTTTGTTTTGTTTTGTTTTTTGATGTGCTATTGACTTTGGTTTGCTAGGATTTTACCAAGGATCTTTGAAACTATATTCATAAGGGATATTGATCTATAGGGATTTTTTTAAAATTATTTCCTTTTCTAATTTCCTTATCAAGGTGAAAGTGGCTTAGCAGAATGTGTTGGGGAGGTTTCTCAATGTTCTGTAGCAGAGGTACCAGTTCTTCTTTGTAGATCTCATAGAATTCAGCTCTGAATGCATCTCATTGAGAGATTTTTATATTACTACTTTGATCTAACTGTTCATTATTAGTCTGTTTAGGAGTTCCATTTTTTTCTTGATTGATTGTTGAGAGGATGTGTTTTTCCAGGAATTTGTCCATATCCACTATGTATTCTAGTTTATGTGCACAGAGATTTTTGTACTGTTCACAGATGGTCTTTCATATTTCCATACTATTAATTGCAATATCTCCTTTTTTCATCTCTGATTGAACTTAGGTGGTTCTTTCTCTTCTAGTCCTGGCTAATCTAGCAAGATGTCTATCAACTTACTTTATCTTTTCAAAGAAACAACTTTTGTTTCATTGACTTCTTGTGCTTTACTTGTTTTGTTTTCCATTTCGCTTAATTCTGCTCCAACCTTTGTTATTTGTTTTCTTCTACTGGCTTTGGGTTTGGTTTGTTCTTTTCTTTTTCTAGTTTATTGAAATGTGATGAAACGTTGTTAGCTTGTGTTGTTTGTGTCTTTTTGATGTGGTCATTTAAGGCTATACACTTGCCCATTTAAGAGTGCAAAGCTGAGACCCATGCAGTCCTGGTGCCATTCACCTGAGAGCTCAGGATGGCATCAGGTGCAGAAACCTAGGATCAGCTGCCACAGATCCTTACTGTGCCCATTCTCTGGTGCAATGACCTGCAAAGACTATAGGCAGCTCTCTAGTCCATCCAGAGGTCTAGTATTGAAGGGAGCCCCCCCACAACTCAGCCACAGTGCCTGCGGGGAAGCGTGCACCCAGCACAGTGTCCTCCTAATCTTCCCCACATGCAGATGCCTCCCTGTCTTTTCAGTTATATCACCCCATCACCTTTTTCACACTGAGTGTCCCACATTGCTTCTCTGTAATTTCACAATGTTCCTTCCAAGAAGAGCTATTGGTAGGTAGGCGTCTATCTGCTATTTACACCTCTTTCCTTGACAGTACAGTGCTCACCAGCTGCTTCTAGTCCTCCATCTTCCAAAGTCAGAAAGGAAAATCACTTGTCTTGCTTTTAGCCTTATAGGAACGGCCCCTGGGTGACATTAGATGAACTACAAATCATGTCTGAAGTTCTCGAATTTATGATAATCAAAGGATAATACAGTATAACCTCCATAGTTGATCAACCCCCTTCACTAACCACATCAAGTTGACCTAATTTTCATAGAATGAACATGCACCACATGTATGCATTGGCACAGTAGGCCTAATTACTTATGTTGATGACCTCTATATGCTGACCAGTTTGTTACAGTCCCTTAGGTGGTCAACTTACAGAAGTTCTACTGCACTTTAGCCTATCGACTCTCCTTGCAAAAATGCTATTTGTGGGAAATGACCTTCTGAATATAGGTCTTGAACTCCAGATTTCTTACCTTGACATTCCATATACCTTCATAATTATATGTCACACTTCTTTAAGTTAACATCTTCCCCTTATTTCTCTATAAAAACCCTTATTCTTATGATACTCCTAAAGGAGATAGAGGCATTCTTATCTCTAAAACTTGGTACAGGACGTTTCCCATCTGAGGGATTTTTTTAACTCTTATCAATCTATCTGGGTTATGTATATGTATTATACTATTATTTTATATTATTTTTTTATATATAAATATACATATTTATATATATATAAATTTATATATATATTTTTAATATATTATATATATATTTTGCAGTTTTTGGCCAGGGCTGGGTTTGAACCCACCAACTGGGCATATGAGGCTGGTGCCTTACTCCTTTGAGCCACAGGCGTCTCCCTGGGTTATATATTTTTCTTCAAGGCCCACCCACCACTTTGGATTCCATTTCCTACATGACAAAAGCATTGAATGCGCCAAACTTTTATCATCTAAACATTCTCTGTACTTCCTTTCAATGTATTGCTAATATCACTCAGTTGGAATTTAATGGAAGCTGCCATCACAAACATTTCTCCCTCTATGTACAAATCCTGCTTATAGCTTGAGCAGGGTGTATTTGGAGGTGTGATGATGGCTACCTAGGCTGGGACCATGGTGGAGGAGAAACATCCAGGCATGGGTGAATTTTCTTGGGAATAAGCTTATGGGACCTGCCTTGGCTGCAGGACTGGCCTGTAAGGCAGGTGCCGTCCAGCCCAATATACTCAAAATGATAATAGCAGAGAGAAAAATTAAGGGTCAATTTCACACGTAGGCCTCTGGGAATTTTGTTAGTTAATGTCTCTGAACCTCCATTTTTTTTAATCTGAAATATAAAACAAAATCTATTTAAATAAATAAGAAGCAAATAAAACCACACATGTCACAGGGTTACTGTGGAAATTAAATTGATGAACTTACACAAAACACTTAACGAGGTGACTGATGCGTAATAAGCACCAGATAAATAATGGGTATTATTATTATCATCAGTAAATGAGAGGTTACAATAAAGTGCTCCTGGAACTTAGAAATAAATTACCCTCTGTGAGAGGAACTAGGAAAATTCAACACATAAAAAATGAGATTAACCATCTGTGGAATTAAACTTTCCTAAAATGGTCTGCCTGTCAGTGTGGCTATGGAGATTTGGGAAACACCCAAGTCTGACAAGCAGGCTGAGGTGTACCATTACAAAGACCCGGTTGGAATGTGATTGGCGAAAAAGAAGTCTGGAAGCCACTTTATTCTATTAGCACAACTGAGGAAAAAATATCTCAGGAGCATTGATGGAATCAAGGAAAAGGAAGGGTCAAAGACCAGTTTTTTTTGTCTTTGATTGAGTATTGCAGGAGAGCAGAGACATGGAGAGTAAGGCTAGAAATTAAGGGCAGGAGGCAGAGGCAAGAAGACAGAGAAGGAAAAAGGGAAAGAGAAAGGTCAGGAGGTGGAAAGACAGAATGGAACAGAGAGAAAGAAGACAAAAGGAAAGGTTGAATCTAAAATATAGGAATATTCAGGGTACAAGAGGGATAGGGCAAGAATAGTCTAATTGTCTTTCACTCAGAGGCAACCAGTATTATTTTCTCATCTTCCAAGCAAATTTCTGATTGTAGCTGTAACTTGGAAGGCTGACGGGTATTTCTAATATCTGATCTTGGGACTGGGAAACAGCAGCCAGACTAATAAGAGACCTTAGTTGCTGGAGGGGTGAAACACCACAGTAAAGCCTGCCTGCATCAACCCTGGCTCTGGAATTGGGCTTGCAAAGCCAGGAGAAGGAGTTCCTAACTACAGTTGATCTCTGCTGGTCATGCCTGATTAGATTTGGATCTATTTAATTCAATGAACAGCCATTCCCAGCCCATTCTGTACAGAATACTGGGTTATTCAGGAGATGAGTGGGAAGATACATTTGCCTTCCAGGAACTTTCAATTCAGAAGCCCTATAAAGCTTGCACACAAATCCTTAAATATTGAAAGCCAGAAGGGATCAAGGTGCGGCATTATCATTGAAAGAGGCAAGAAATAATTCTCCTGAAGGGACAGTCTTTGAGAAATGGGCACCCTGGAGGAAAGGATATTGGAACTGACATTTAAAAATGGTGGGCAATTTACAGGCAAATAATGGGGTGTGGATGACATTGCAGATACAGCCAAGTGCATGGACAATGGGAGTTCTGAAGGAGATACAGGGGGCAAACTGGGGATCATCTGCTATGTGGGTGATGGAGGAAGATGACTCCACCAGGCACCTCTGATTTGGAACCTCTTGACATCTCTGGCAATTGACACAGCAGGCTGCACACCATATGTGCTCAGGAAAAGCTCATAATTGGTTTTGTTGCTTTTCATGCTTAAGAGACATATCACCTGTGACATATGATCACATCATGTTAAATCTGCCCGGGAGTCTCAAATTAGTTGCTGACACATGCCCTGTGCCTGGTATGATTTATGGTGGGGGACTCAGGAAATTAAACAGTCCTTGGGGATACGTGAGGAAAAATAGGAATAATCCCATTTGGTTTAGGGCTTTCAGTGTACCACATGTATCCATCTTATTGCATAGTCTACCTAATTAAATACAGGGGATACTCTTTTGCTTCTTTTGCAGTCATAGTATAATAAAAAACACATTATATATATATGTGTGTGTGTGTGTGTATGTATATACATTTTTTTGAGATGAACTCTCACTCTGTTGCTGAGTCTAGAGTACCATAAGTACCATGCAGCCTAGGTCACAGCAACCTCAATCTCCTGGGCTCAAGCAATCCTCCTACCTCAGCCTCCAGAGTAACTGAGTGCTGGGACACTCAACTAATTTTTTTATTTTTGGTAGAAATGGGGTCTCACTTTTGCTCAGGCTTGTCTCCAACTCCTGAGCTTAGGTGATCCAACCTCTGCTATAGGCAAGTAGGGATTTAAAACTTATGTGCTCTGTGGAACAGAGAGTCAACAGGAGAAATATGACAAGTGCTGAGTAATGTATGGAAATTAGAAAGCATCTTAGAATCCATTTATTCTTAGAAATGGGGAAACTGAGAACTTGAGAGTTAAAAACCTTGCACAAACCCATGCCTTTACTTTGTGCCTGAACCATGGCTATAGGTTGGTTTTCTGTGCACTCACCTTCCTGTTATATCATGAGTATTGTATAGCTTGTGCTAAGAAATTGCAGTTTTAACTACAACAGCGACAAGGAACCTCAAAAGGTAGAAAAGTGAAATAGTGTAAGTAAGGTTTGGTGCAAAATTAACTCTGATGGTCAGGAAGAAGGTGAGACACAGGCAGGTCGGGTGGGCAGTCTTGGTAGTGGGCAGAGTGCCTGGGAGACAACCTCTGTATGCACAGCTATTGTCATTAGCAACCTGGGCCCACAGCTGAGGGTGAAATCTAGCCACAGGAAAATTGGGATTTTAAAGTAAAATGGAAAATCTAGCTCATTGCCTTCCTTGTTAGGGTTGTATCTCAAATCATTCTACTTCTTTCCCTTACCACTATTATAGGAGAAAGTGTGAGCAGATATAAGAATATAGTGAGCTTTGGAAGCATGCATAAAGTAACAGATTCTTAGGATGCAACCTTTTTGGCAGGATATACCCCTTTAAACTTAAGGTTACCTATTCAAAAACTTAGGAAAAGGTTACAACTGAAAAAATATATGTACATTAAATAAATACATACACACATATATATACACACATATGTACACACATGTACACATCCAGTCCACAAACTGAACTATAACCTCTAGCTTCTTTATAAACCATCTAGCTCATGAATAATAGTTTTTACTTAGGGAGCAAACTGGGGTATTTTATACAAAAAGTGGACATTGTTAATAAAATTTCCAGGATGATTAGTACAATCAGGGACTGTCCCAGACAACCTGGAAATACAATCGTCCTATTTATAATGTTTCTTTGTCTTCTTCCCCAATTGCCTAGTTTTCATGCTAAGTAATTTCAGAACGTGAAAAATGTTGACTAAATTTGCAAAGTCTATCTCTCTTTCCATCCTTAGAGGATTATGAAGAAGCATGAATTGGTGGAAGATTTTAGACTTTGGAGTCCTACAGGCCTACATGCAAACCTGAACTCTGACCACATTTTACATGACTTTGGACAAGCCATTGAATCATCAGTGAGTGTTGTTTTGGGTTTTGTGTTAGACAAGATAATGACTTCTGCTTCTCAGGTTCACGGTGAGGATAAAGGCAATAATGCACAAGAAGAATCTTGTACTTTAAAAATGTGAACCATTTCTACTAAAAGCACTAAATAAAGCAAGCTAGGCTGGCAGCATACTAGAAGACGTTCTTTATTTATCTGTCCTTCCGTTCATCAATACATCATTCATTCTTCTTCCCCTAAAGAAACCTGTGGTTAAGAGGAAGGTCATCCAGGTGACTAAATCACACCTTGGTGTGCACTGGCATCACTTTTCTTCTCAAACATTTTTATAAGGATGAAACCTGACTGCTCTACTCATCAAATACAGTGATAGCCTTTGCATTGCCACTGCCATTACCCAATAGTATAATTACAGCGTAGTTATATTGTATTGTACTTATGCACAAATATAATGAAGTCTACATAATTAAATCTATCATTGACTACACTACACGTATTCCACCTGACTTCTGCAGTTTATCTTCCTCTAGTCCCCTGGGGGAAAGATAATCTTCCATATGCACTATCCAATAAAGATAAATTCCTGCTTAGTGCCCTTTTATTCCTGCTTCCTTTTCTTCATACAGTTTGACATGTTTATGCCTTGTTGCAGTTTGTGTATTATTTTTTAATTATTTCATTTCATAACAGATGCATAGGCGCATTTTTTTTTTTTACAATGTTCAGATATAGAACAAGAGATCAGATAGGCTAAGGATTGCTAAGGTAGTAAGTGACAAAGTGGATATTTTAGCCCAGAAATTCAGAGTCTGTGTTATTGTGAGACATATGTACATAGTTATTTTCAGGGTTTTTTCATCAGGCATTATTTTTCTTTTCTTTTCTTTCTTTCTTTCTTTTTTTTTTTTTTTGAGACAGAGTCTCACTCTGTGCCCTGTGTAGAGTACTGTGATATCATAGCTCACAGAAACCTCAGACTCCTGGGCTCAAGGGATCTTCTTGCTTTAGCGTTCTGAGTAGCTGGGACTACAGGTGCCTACCACAACACCCGGCTAATTTTTCTATTTTTAGTAGTGAAGGGATCTCACTCTTGCTCAGGTTGGTCTTGAACTTCTGAGGTTAAGCAATCCTCACGCCTCAGCCTCCCAGAGTGCTAGGATTACAGGCATGAATGACAGTGCCCTGCCCATCATGCTTAATCTTGAAAAGCTTTACTTCTCTGAAGAGCCATCTCCTTTCAGAAATAACTCACCCTCACTCTGGCTTCTCTGGCTTGAATCCAATCCTACAGGAATGTGATAACACTCTTCATAGCCCAATTAAGACCTTTAGGTATCCAAAGTGCCAAAAGATTGTGTGTGCAGCAACCTTCCACATACAATCACAACTATCTGAACACAAAACTTGCCTGCATGTAAAAATAGCCTATTTCTAAGTTTTCTTTTAGAACCAGATTCTGGACAAACTCACCGTGGCTGAATTTACCTATTTTGCTTTCATCATTCATTTATTTGTGTGGTGCCCTCTTTGCTGGTCCTCTAACTACACCCATGCTGAGTTACTGGAAATGCCGTTCTGACTTTTTCTCTAGGTCTTGTGAAACAGAGGAGTTGGACCAGCTCATTCCAATTGCCTTGTGCCCTCCCACCTTCTTTGACTTTGCTTGACCTCATTCAGCCTCTGCAGGAAGCACTTATGGAGCAGCTGGCTTTGGTGTGATGCTACAGAAGGGTGGGATCACAGCTTTCCCAAGGATTCTTGGGTCTAGAGTTCTCAGTGCAAGGGGTGCAAAACCTCCTTTTTGTTGTGAAGCCTTTTATAATCCCTGCCCTGTTAGAAGTGTGGTGTCAGGTCATCCTTTTGGTCAGTGATGTGTATCTTCAAATAAAGTCATGCAACATGCTCAGGGCTTCCCCTTTCACTCTCAAGGAAAAGCAAGAGACAGAGACAGCACACAGCTAAGAGAAAAGTGGGTATAAGTGTTCCTTGAACCAACACAGGCCTGACCCTGTAGTCGTTAGCAACCAGGGAATGTCCCAGTGGCAGCCAGTCCTCCTATCTACCTTATTCAGACAAATGAACACAGGCAGGAGCTCCAATGCCCACCTGCCCATCAACCTCTGACCTGAGGACCCAGGTTGCCCTGCTCTCCCCTGTCCAGGAGCCCTCAGCTGCCACCTTTCACACTTGGTTTTCAGGACAAAGTAGGAAACAATTCAAGTTTCAAATGTCTGTCTTTCTCTCCTGCTTAGAGAAGGCCTCTCCAGCACAGTGCACAGTGGGTCACCCTGCTATGGAGTGCTGGTCTCCCCTCTGATCTGCGATACTTTGGCCTTTGCTGAGAGCCCGGTCCCAGTCTTTGAAGATGGTAACAATGAAGTCTTTCTGCTCTTTTGTTGGCCCAATCCCAACCCCACTAGCAGCATCAATCCAGAACATTTGGGTGCTGGTGTGTCAGCTCCCTGGACTCTCCCTGAATCAGACTCCCTGGCTAACATGCTGACACCATTCACTGATAGGTTAAGTGCTGGGTCCTCATCTCAGCCAGTTGCAGAGGATGGGTCCAGGTCTCTACACCCAAAAGGCGTAAGGGTAGTGCTGTTTTGCCTCACTATTTATTCATTCCATCAGTTATTCCTCCTTTTGGCAAACATTTATTGAGCAACTCCTGTGTGCCAGGTAATTTTAAAGCCAAGATGGCAAAAATGTATCAGATATAGCTCCTGCCTCCACGCAGCAAACATTGCAGTGGAGAAGAAAATATTTAAGTAGTTCAACTAATTGTGTACCCATGTGATAAATACTCTAAAAGAAGTTTACATAAAATATCTGAATTCTTGGGAGAGGGAGGGGGTACATTTTCTCCAGGTGAGACAGGGGGCTTCCTAAAAGTGGTAACCTATGAACTGCATCTATTATGATTTTTAAGAACATAGGCTTTGAATTAATAAATCCTTTCTCTACTGTCCTAACCTACATGCCCTTGTGCCAATAATTTAACCTCTCCAGGACTCAGAGTTCTCATCTTAAAAGCAGGAAATAGAGTATCTACGTCATAGGATTGCATGAGCATGAATAAGCTATATAAAGCCCTTAGCAAGGTGCCTGCCACAAAGTAACCTTAGCTATTTCTAACTTTAATGTTCTTTTATTATTATTGCCAAAGAACAGATGAGTAGGAAAGATGAGGAAGAGCATTCTAGAAGATAGCACAGTGTACCCAAAGGCCTGGAGGCACCTCTTCTTCTCATGCTTCTGTTAGACTTTCAGAGCTACCACATGAAAGTTCTGACTCTGGTCCTAGGAAGGAGGTGGGCGAGAGGAAGGGCATCCAGATATTTACAGAACAGCAGGTTTGTCATATAGACTATTCTAAAACCTATTTTCAGAGTCCTGGCATTGACTGGCAGCCTCTAATCTGTTCTCCTCTCTTCTCCATCCTTCACTCAGTGGATCCTCTTTAGTGCACTAATCCCTCCTCCAGCCCTGGCTCTTTCATTAGGCAACAAATGGATCATCTGATTGATATCATAGTATTAGGAAATTATTATCAGGCCCTAGAAAATGATTTTCTGTTGTAGAACCAGGCTTGTTTATTTATTTATGTACCAAGGAATCTATTTTTCACTCAATGGAGAGTTTCAATTTTGGGCAGACAGCAATATCTGGAGAAAGAGAGAGAGAAGAGAAGAGATAGATAGATAGATATTGATTCCTATAGAACATAGGACAAGGCTCCCACAAGATCCAGGAGAAAAAAAAAGAAAGAGTCAAAAAGTAGCTTAATCTGTTGAGTGTGGGGAAACATTATTGAGGTTGATACAAGCTTAATGATAGTTGCTTTGAAAGGATCCTGGGTATTTAACACTGGGGTGGGGGGATATTGCTGCAAGCTCCAAATTGTAAGCTGCAGTGAATAGATGGGGAAAAGGACGCAGAGATTGGAGACAGGAGAATGTCTTCTCGTCATGACTGAAAATGAACGAGCTTCTCCTCAAAGAGATGGGACAGAATGGAGCCATCCATCTGGATAGCCTCTCTCCTCCCATTTCCTGTTTTGACCAGGGCTAAATATATGATCACTGGGAGAACCAACACTGGGTTAAAATCAAGCAAGTGAAATGTCTTCTGTTGCAAGTTCCAGGTAGGGTTCCTCACAGATAACAGGCCGGCATACTGTTGGACCAGAAAATATTGAGGCATTCAGTTCATAGTCAGGCAAGCTTGAGTTTTTGCAAAATAGAACTCCTTAGGCCCCTTTAGCACCTGGGGGAAGATTTGGGTTAATCTACCTCAATTTTATTTTATCCTCAGTGTTTTTGATTTTTTTTTCTTTGTTTTGTTTTTGTTTTTAGATGAGTTCCATTCCTCCTTAGTAGAGAAACCCTTGCTGTATTAAATGCCCTCTCTGGGCTTTAAAATTTCATTAATTAGCATCTTTTAAATGGTTGGGTAATATTCTTTTCTCCCTTTTCTGAGCCATTTCCCCAAGCCCTAATTTTAATAAAGCTGGTGTTCATGAACATTTGAATTTTAAAGCCCTTGGTTATAAGAACGACAGAGGATGCATTTTAAAAGAGAGCCAATCAAGGATGACTCAAACAGTGAGCAGGACTTCTTTGCTTTTATGAATCTACTTTTAAAGATCCAATATTATCTAAAGACATTTTTTCTTTTCCTGTAGATACAGCGGAGAGCAACCTAAAAAACTCCCTTCAGGCTTGATTAGGGGGCAGAGACACTGGGGAAGAGTTACTCTGGCATATTTTAGTGTGGGTAGCAATTTCATTTAAAATAGAGCAATAATAAACCTGTTTTTATTTTTTTCATAGAAGCACTATATTTTGAGTAGTAAAGGTGAACTTTGAAAGAGCTTTTTAAAAAGAGAGCACATGACTAAAACTCCTTAAGATCCCAAATTATTCACAGAATTTATGCAGCGATGAATTCATCGCTGCCAGTGTAGACTGTTAAAGGCAAAATGGTTGGAAATCGACTCCACGGTTTTCCTCTTGCCTAGTGCAAGGTTGTGCGTTTCCCCAGCAACTGGGATAACATCATAACCACTTACAGTGCTGCAGAGCCTGCAGCCCCCTGGGCGGCTTCAGGTGCTAGTGATGCTATCAACTGTTGCTAGGGCAACGCAAAACCTTGACCCTCTGAGACCTGCCAGGCACAGAGTGGAGAAATACAGATTTTGAGTTCTTCTTAGAGGTCTGTTGTTTATTAAGGCAATATAATTCCATATCATCTGCTGCTAAATTATATTCATATACATATATAAATAAATGCACAGCACCTAAATAATACATACATGCTTACAAGTGGTCTTCCTTTAGTAGGTAGTGGGTGCTTCTATGTTTACAAGTGGTAAATGTTTTTTTCCTCTGTCTTAGAATCTGCCAAATTGACAGTTGTTGGTGGAATACTTCTTCCCAGCCTCACCAACTACTTAGATTTCATCCCCTCCCAGATCCAGAATCTAGAATAAGAATTGAAGAAGTAAATCTATAGTTATTCTTAAAACATTTTCCAAGGAGGAAGAGGGACTTTACCTAACAAATGCAATCAATGTAACCTGGTTCTTTGTACCCTCCACGAATCTCCAACAATGAAAACACACACACACACACACACACACACACACAAAAAAAAAAACCACACTTAATTTTCCATGTTAGAATGATGAGGTCCTGGGGCAGGAAAGTGATTTTTCTAAACTCACACATATTTGGGGAATAAGTCAGATTGTGTTTCTCCTGGGCGTGTCTGAATTTCATCTTAATCTATACTGACTAGTTTGTCTTTATGAGTTTTATCCATGCCATGAAGTCATTTCAGTTCTTCCTTCTAACAAGCATTTCCTCACCTTCTGAGAAGCCATCTTTTCTGAAACTTTTCAAAGCTATTTTTTTGACAAAATCATTGTCTTCTATTTTGAGTGTGATGGGAAGGGGGGCAGGAGGCATCTGACCAGGTGCCTACTGGCTTGTGATGACCTCAAGTGCCTCTACTCTGGAGTTGAAGGGAATAGGATCTAGTTATTCTCCAAAGTTATTATGTGTCTTGTCCTCAGAGAAATTTCCTCCATCTACTTCACAAAGAATAGTCTTAGTGCTCTGGGTATTCTAAATACTGGTGAACCAATGGGGGATATTGAGTCAATTAAATCATGTCCATGTTATGCATAATTGATGAATATCTTCATGGAATGACATGGACATTGTAAATCTGCCTTCTGAGGAGGCATTGTTAGTCTCCATTTGCTGATCAATAAATCAGGGACAATGTTTTCTTTCTATGTGCAAATATGTGAAGATATTCAACAAAGTGTTCATCACTGTCTAGTCCCCTCTCTTCAAGTTTAAAGTACTTTGGTGATGCTCAATTACTACTTCTCATTCATTCAGATTCTTTTTATGATCACCATAACTCCTTAATGTATTGTACAGAGAAAAGAATTCTGAAAAGCTCACCCTTTGGACAAAATAAATATTGGTCCTGTTATTGACAGTGGCTCTATCCTAGTGGTGGTACAACAGGCTTGGTGATTACCTGGAAGAGGGGAGTGTGATGCTATTCTAGATGCAAATGATAAAGCCATCTTGCACCCAGCAAGTATATAATGGGGGAGGATTGGACCATTAATGGGCATCACGGCAGGATAAACCATGCTTCAAGTATTCTTGGTCCATAGTGAAAGACTTTTTTCATGATTCTATTTCTCATGAAAGAGAGTAAATCTTGTTTCTTCCCTTCTGGTAATTGCATTTTGGGGCACAATTACCGGCTGTCTTTAGGCCTCCCACAGGTGGGTATATTGGATTGCACTGAGGATTAAATATATGTAGCAGCTCTGCTCTTGGCTTCTTAGTGGTGCTGAATGCCATTTTGCTGAGTAATCAGCATGTTTTCCAAATGAATGTGGCATGCCATCTGCAATTTGTTTACTTACCTTCATGAGTTCTATGCTTTCAAAGGTAAAGAACAGAGCTTTTAAACAGAGATTCGAAATGGGTTCTTAACAGAAACTTGGTTGTTACTTACAAAGACAGAGACTATTAAAATGCAAAGAACTTGGGGAAAAAAAAGAACTCAGTTACTTTGGATCACTGATCATCATCCCTGAATCAATGCAATTTTCTTAAATTGCTGAATGGAACTTAGAGTTCTGGGTTTCACTTTCGGTTTATAACTACTTTTGTTTTTGTGGCACATAGATAGTCTAAAAAGCTACTGTTTGAATTTCTAAGGTGAATTCAAGAAAGTCTCATAGGTAAAAATCAAAATTTGCAAAGCAGATCAATCAGTGAACCAGTATTCCAACCACAGAGAAAATTCACAGAATGGCTCTTTAAATAAAATAATGCTTTCCTGGTGAATTTGAAGTAGAATTTTATTTCCTCCATTGTAGAGGTGAAGAAATTGAGATAAGAACCATCTCCCAAATATAAGAATTTGATCCACATACAACCTTTTAGGAATACATCTATTATGTAAAGGATGATGCACTTGCATTGCAGAGAATGATGTCAATGACACAAATTCTCAGTGGGAAAGCTGTCATAATATTTGAGATTTGGTTATGAAATCCTTGTGTCCCCCAAAGTTACTATTACTAATGAAACAGACTTTTCACTTATAGCTGAAGCCTCTGTCTCCAGGTTTTCTGTGTGCCACCAAACTAAGAAAAGCCAAACTGCCATCTTTTGGGAACATCTCAGCCTTCATCCACAACCAGGTATTCAGCTAAGCCAAAGAGCCAAAAAAAGGTAATGTAAGGGATATTATTTTCCATATGTAGATCATTTCTTTCTTGCTCACTTTACCTACCACAAAATGATGTTAGTGTCCAAAGTGACCTAGTTTGTAATGTGAACCAATTTTCTTGGCCACAGTTTAGAGGTGGACCCCACTCTCAACCAAGACTATTACATTCTCCCTCTGTCAAATTTGAATTAAATGGCACAGACAACAAGTCAGTCAAGTGGTTGTGAGTACAAGAGCATGAAAAGGTCATTGGGGTTTGGGACTGATAATTATTGTCAATTATAGCCACAGCAATTAGATAGCAGAGAAAGCCAATGTGCAGAGAGTTAGAGGAGGTTCTCAGAAAGAAGCAACATCCAGAATCCATGGGGCTAAAAGAGTTTCTTTCTGCTTGAAAACTTTTCAGTACCTTTAAGATTCTGACTCTCCTTCCTCTCCATTTTAATGAGCCTATCTTCATGATTAACTTTTACCTGGAGCTACTTCTAAATGAGTTTTTTTTTTTTAAATTCAGAATATTACAGGTCTACACATGTTTTGATTACATTTTATGTATTCATTATGTATTACATTTTATTTGATTACAAATTTATAAGTGTGTCCATCACTTGGATATTGTGCATTGTACCTGTTAGGTTTGAATTTACTCTTCTCTTTCTGTCCAAAACCACCTGCTTGCTTTTTTTTGGATTTTACTAACAAATGTGCACATGGGTGTTGATTGATTAGTTCCAATTTAACAATGAGCACATGTGGTGATTATTTTCCCATTCTTGCGATATTCGTTTAGAAGAATTGTCCCAGTTCCATCCAGATTGTTACAAAAGGTATTAGTCCACCTTTTTCTTTTAATGGCTGATGAGTACTTCATGGTATATATAGCACATTTTATTGATCCATTTGTATATTGATAAGCATGTAGGTTGATTCTACATCTTTGCAATTGTGAATTGTGTTACAATAATCAAATGTATGTGTCTTTTTGATAAAATGACTTTTTTTCCTTTGAGTAAATACCCAGTAGTGGGATTGTTGAATTAAATGGTAGGTCTACCCTTAGTTCTTTGAGGTATCTCTATACAACTTTCCATAGAGGTTATACTAGTTTGCAGTCCCACCAAGACGGCGTACCTGTTCCTTTCTCTCTGTATCTACTCTAGCCACTGCTATTTGGAGATTTTTTGATAGAAACTATTCTCAGTGGGGTTAAGTAATATCTCATTAAGGTTTTGATTTGTGTATTTCTGTTCCTCTGATAATTAGAGAATTTGTCTTTTGCCCACTTTTTAATGGGGTTGTTTGATTTCTGCTTGCTGATTTGTTAGTTCTTTGTAGATTCTTGTTATCAGCCCTTTATCAAATGTATAGCATGCAAATATTTTCTCCCATTCTATAGACTGCCTATTTGCTACTCATTATTTCCTTGGCTGTACAGAAGCTTTTTAATTTAATCAGATGCCATTTGTTAATTTTTCTTGTTGCTATAATCACTTTGCTTCTGCTTTGTCAAAGAGCAGAGGGCAATATGAGGATAGTTTCATATCTAGGTTATCTGTTTTGATCCATTGTTCTGTGTCTCTATTCTTGTGCCAGTATCATGCTGTTTTGGTTCCTATAGCCTTGCAGTACAGCTTGTAGTCTAGTAAAGTGATCCCTCCCAATTTGTCTATTTTGATTAAGGTTGCTTTGACTATTTGGGTTTCCTTTTGGTTATATATGAAGCATAGAATTTTTTTCTCTATTTGCAAAAAAAGGCATTGGTATTTTAGTGGGGATTATATCAAATATGTAAATCACTTTGGGTAGAATAGATATTTTGACAATGTTGATTCTGCCAGTCCATGAGCAGAATATATTTTTCTATTTGTTTATATCCTCTGCAATTTCCTTCCTCGGTAACTTTTAGTTTTCCCTGTAGAGGTCTTTACCTCCTTGGTTAAACATACTTCTAAGTATTTTTTTCACTTTGTTGCTATTATGAAAGGTATTGAGCCTTTGATTTGATTCTCAGCTTGATTGTTGTTGGTGTATAGGAATTATACACATGCTAGACATAAGAATTCTAAATATTTATGCACCTAACTCAGGTGAACACAAATTAATAAAGGGAGACCTATTAGGTCTAAATAAAGTGATAAAGAGCAACATCATAATAGCTGGGGAATTCAACAATCCAGTGACAGGACTGGACAGATCATCCAAGCAGGAAATACATAAAAAAGATTTAAATGTGAATCTAGAGAGAGGGCCTAATAGGCATTTATCAACATTCTACCCACCAAACTACTGAATATGCATTCTTTTTATCAGCACACTAAACATTGTACAAGACTGATCACCTCTTTAGCCACAAAACATGTGTCAACAAATTAAAAAAAAAATAGAAACTATACTATGTATCTTCAACAGACCACATCAGAATAAAATGAGAAATCAACAGAAACACTCGATTGTACACAAAGTTGTGGAAATTAAACAACCTGCTGCTGAATAATTATTGGGCCAGGCAAGAAATTAAAATGGAAATCATAAGATTCTTTGAACTAAATGACATAGAGGGACACAAGTTATCAAAATCTGCTGGATTCAGCAATAGCAGTAGTAAGAGGAAAAATCATAGCTTTGGATGCCTTCACATCAAAATAAACAGAAACATCACAAATCAATAACCTAGTGAATTGTCTCAAGGAATTAGAAAAGGAAGAGCCAAACAATGTCAAAACCAGCAGAAAAGAAGAAATAACAAAGGCCAAAGCAGAACTAAATGAAATAAATAACAAAATAATTATACAGAAGATTAATGAAACAAAAAAATGGCTTTTTGAAAAGATAAACAAAATTAGCAGACCTTTTGCTAGACTAACTAAAAACAGAAAATCTCAATCAGAAAGGAAAAAAGAGATACTAGAACTGATACCATGGAAATATAAAACATTTATTATCTCTAAATATTATGAAAACCTCTAGGCACATAAACCAGAAAATGTTGAGGAAGTGGACAAATTCTTGGAAACACACAAATTCCTTAGGTTTACTCAGAAAGAAAAAGAACTCCTATACAGACCAATATCAAGTAATGAAACTGAAGCAGCAATAAAAAACCTTCCCATGAAATAAAGTTCCAAACCAGATGACTTCACAGCCATATTTGATCAGACCTATAAAGAGGAACTGGCACTTATACTGCAGAAATTGCTTTTTAACATTGAGAAAAAAAGAATTCTCCACAGTGCATTCTGTGAAGCCAGTATCACCTTGATACCCAAACCAGGAAAGGGCACATCAGAATAAAGGAAACTGTAGGCTAATATCTTTATGAATATCATATCTTTATGAATATAGATATGAAAATTCTCAATAAACTTTTGCAAATTGAATTCATAAGAATACAAAAAAAAAAAATCCACCACAACCAAGTGGGCTTCATCCTAGGGATGTAAATCTACAAGTGTGATTCACTATATAAACAGAAGCAAAACAAAGACCAGATGCTGATTCCAATAGATACAGAGAAGCATTTGGCAAAATTTAGCGTCCTTTTATGATAAGAACTCTTAATAGGTATAGATGAAACATACTGGAAAATTATAAAAGCCATATTTGACAAACGTAGAATCCACATCATACTGAATGAGAAAAGATTGAAGGCATTATCACTTAGGTGTAGAAGTAAACAAGGTTGTCCACTGTTACCACTTCTGTTCAACATAGTGCTGGAGGTCCTAGATAGAGGAATGAGAGGAGAGAAGGAAATCAAGGGTATCCAAATGAGGAAAAGAGGAAAAACTATCTCTCTTTGCTCATGATATGCTCTTACATCTAAAAAACCCAAGGATTCTTCCAAGAGACTCTGGGAATTGATAAATTCAGCAGAGTTACAAAATCAATATACACAAGTCAATAGTACACCAACAACAGTTTTGAATTAGTTTGATCTCCCTTGCAATTGAAGGATCCCTTAGTATCCTATGGTACCTTATTCATTCAGAACTAGTCTTTAGTGTGTCAACTTAGTTTCACTGCTAACATTCTGACTATGATTAACACATTAAAAACTCACACTATCAATGATTTTCAGCTAGGGCCTCCTGGGCCCTAGAGATTTGTTTATTTGAGCAATCCCTCAAACCACTGCTTGGAATTCACCTTGATTTTCCCTACATTTTCTGAAAATGTCTGGGGCTTACATTCTCCTAGACCCTGTGCTTATGCTTCCTACATCTGTATATACTGTTTCTTTAACCTCCATTGGTCTAGATGCAAAACTCAGCTCCATACACTTTCCAATGTTAATGCACTCATGGAAAGTCCTTGAAAAGTGGATTTTACTCAACCCTGAGGGACATGCAGCAGGTTTTTATCATGTGCTTCATAGCAAACCATAACAAACAAAATCCTCCCATTTTTTTGATACAGAATCTCATTATGTTGCCCTCGGTAGAGTGCTGTAGCATTACAGCTCACAGCAACCTCAAACTCTTGGGCTTAAGTGATTCTCTTGCCTCAGCCTCTCAAGTAGCTGGGACTGCAGGTGCCTGCCACAATGCCTGGCTATTTTTTGTTGTAGTTGTCATTGTTGTTTAGTAGGCCCTGGCCGGGTTCTACCCCGCCAACTCTGGTGTATGTGGCTGGGACCCTACCCGATGAGCTACAGGCACCAAGCTGAAAAAATCCCCCAATTTTTAAAAACATTATCTTGGATGCCATTATTCTCTGAGCTCCCTTTTCAGACATTGCTACCAGGATTTTATAATTAAAAATATTTTTCCCATACTGCATCACCTTTAGATTCTCTGACTTCTCTCTTCTCTTTTACTCTTACCTGGCCTCTCTTTTCTCCTCTGCCCTTTCCCTTGTTGAAGAAACATAGAAACCTTTCCCCATTTTTCAGGTGGGTGAGATGCATCCTCCCCTTTGAAAACATGGCAACAACCATGGCCTAAGCCTGGGTGAGCATGACTTCTCACCCAGGACCTAAGCCCTGGTTGGAAAAGTATTTCTCCATTTTCTCAGAGCCAATGTCCTCTCCAAGCAAAATTCTAGTGGCAGGTGCTAAGATAACAATGATGGTGATAATAGTAGTAGCAGTCATTCCACCTCAATCTCCTGATATGTTAATTCATGTCATTTGGACTTCGTTCTGTCAATGTTTTTCAATCAGTCCTTTATTATGGAAGTGCTTCCCAGAGCACTACCTGGCAGTGAGAGAGTGGCGAGCAGGGGAGGATCCTAGTCCCTCCAGGTCCGCTTAAACCAGAGCAGCATGGAGTGTATCTGCTTCACACAATGGAGTTCTACATAAGAATATATTTGAAGAGAAAGGTCACAGTACTAAAAATAACTTATAACCTCCTGAAGTAGGAAATGAGAAGGCAGTGAAGAATTTTAAGCAGGACAGTGACAAGTTTTAACTCACTGTGGTGGCACTGAGAGGGGATACTCAATGTTAGGGTTGCCAGTTAGGAGATTAACAACTGGAGTCCATGGTGATGAGATGCCTGAACCAAGATGGTAGCTGTCACAAGAGAGCACTATTTCTGAGAAAAAGTCACTGGATGTGGTGACAAATGTGACTTTGTGATTTAAGCCTGTGGAAGACATTATATATCTGTAACATTTCTAATCTGGTGTCTGGATGAATCTTGGTGTCATTATTAAAAGGAGAAAATAGAATGAAAGAACTCAATTTTGAGGGACAGGTGGGAATCTAGGTTTGAGTTTACATATGCTGAACTCATTGAGCTTTCTGGATACACATCCCAGTGTCTAGCTGCCAGGTGGATATGCGGATCTATTGCTCAAGAAGAAGGTTAGATGGGAGCCACAGATTTGGGAATCATCAGTGCTAAAGGCTCACTTCAAACCACAGGGTGGAAAAGTCAGGAAATGAGAAGAGAAGACTTTTGAGGAGGAGGTACTGGAATGTATATGTTTAATTTCAGCAGAGGAACCAGAAGGGCTTGAGAGGGGAGAGGCAGAGTGTTAAGAAGAAAAACCAAAGGGAACGTTAAGAGGCTAAGAGAAGAAAGAGAAGAAAAGGATGGAGTACAGAGCTGAACCAAATATTAACACAAAGTCCTTCAAGTTGTATCCTGGCAAGTATCTATGGATTTGAGACTTGAAACATTGCTGATGGGATTCAGGAGGGTGATGGCTGCAGGAACCAGGTGTGTGGAGTGTGACTAGGAGATAACAAAGGGAGAGAGAGGAGAGAGAAGGATGGTAAATATGGGAGTTTTGTGAACAATTGTAGGCAGAGAAGAATGAGTTACGGGAAAAGAGACAACAAAAACCAAAGAAATACAGAGCCTAATAGAAGAACAAGGGAGTCAAAGGAAGTTAGGATAGCAGAGATCAAGAGCCTTAGGGGAAGAGCTCACTACAGAGAGGAGGGCTTCTCATCAAGAAGATTAGGATGCATAAAGACAAGTTGGGGGGTTGTTTGGAATCTTTACAGTGCGTGCAGTTTCTTTATTCATTAAATTTATAAAGAGTTGCTATGGGTTAAATGCTTGTGTCTCTCTCAAATGTATATGTTGAAACCTAATCCTCAGTGTGATAGTATTAACAGGCAAGGGGTGATTAGGTTATGGGATTAGCCCTCATGAAAGGGACTAATGCCTTATAAAAGAGGCTTCAGTAACTGTACTTGCCCTTTCTTCCACTTGAGGAAACCCATGAAAGGTGCCATCTTTGAAGCAGAGAGGGCATCCTCACCAGACACGGGATCTGCTGGTGCCTTGTTCTTGTACTTCCCAGAACTGTAAGTAATAAATTTATGTTGTTTGTAAATTAACCAAGCTATACTATTTTTGTCATAGCATCCCAAATAAACACTATGACATTTAATTTATGAAAGTGACTTAGATTCATACCCCAGTTCTGCACAAGGAGAAACTGAGGGAGAGAGCCATGTGAGAGCATTATCACATTGCAAATGGCTTGTTCAGAATATGTGGTGATATATAGACGAAAGGCCTATATGCTTCTGGCCAAAAAAGCTGTTTGAAAGAAAGTAGTAAAAAGACTTAGTGCAGGCATACTTGTGAGAAATGGAGGCAGAATCCCATATGGCCAGGTTGGTTGCGGGCCTAAAAACTCCCTGACCTAAGGTCAGCCTGGTCAGTTGTGGGCGTAAAAACCCCCTGACTTAAGGCCCACATGGGAGTGGAGATTTGCACACAAATTTCTGTATGCCCTAGAAGTTTCTTAACTATGCCTTGTTTCAAGTATTAAAGTAACTGCCTCCAAATAGCAAGGTCAGTAGAACAAACTGTCTCTTTCCTCCATAGTCTCAGGCTTCATCAGATAAGAACAAAGAAAGTACTGACTAATAACATGTTCTTCATTAAGTTATGTTAAACTGGGTTATGTTGAAAGGGTTGTGCTTAAAGGTATATGTTGAGTGGATTATCAGATTACTAGGAAGGAGCTACTTACAGGGCAGTGGTCACAGGATGTTTAAATGGATTAATGAAGTCATTGATGTCCAATGCGCATGTGCAGAGGGATTGTAATGAATGTTAATGAGGTCATTGCTGTATGGTGTGCATGCACAAGATTCCCTATATAAACCAACCACAAGTAAAGAAGCTCACCATTTTGCCTGAGCGAGCAGATGGTCACCTTTATTTAAAACACAATTTCAATAAGTGTGCTTATTCTTTGTGACATCACTTTTCCATGAGACCCTAATTGCAACACCCTTACTACAACAGTGATATTTCACTCAAACCCTCAAGGCCATCTGGTGAATGGTTATCTGGCAGTTTAGCAGCTGGCTGGCCTCTTGACAGAAATAATTGACTGAAAAAAAAATGGTAAGATTGCTGGAGTTGGTCTGAGAGTCTCAGAGACTGTAGTTTGATTGGAACAAGTGAAGAATAAATGTTTTTGTCTTTTCCTTAACACAGAAGCAGCCAGCTGAAAAGTTAAAAATAAAATAAAATGCAAAAGAAATAGACAGTTTATATGATGCTCATGATTCTATGTGAGTAGGTCTGATGTATGTTTTTCACTGAATTAAAAGAATAAGCCAGTTAAGTACTGTGTAGAAGTGGCCCAAACCAAAGGTACACTAGGGAAATTTGTCTTTACTACCCACAATCTAGAAAATCAATATCACTCATAAGTGGTTATCCTCTTATTTGAGGGGAACGGGGAGCAAGGGAATGGGAGAAGCTTCCTGGACAGAGTAGGATGCCGTGATGTTACAGTCGTAATGGAGGTTTAGCTTAGTAACAACAGTAGCACACTCAGGAGAATTTTTAATTCCACCTAAGTAATTTAGTGCAGGCAGCCATCAGGTGACTAATGGAGATTTGGTTATGACTTCATAGTCCACACAGCTAGGCTTCCGCCTTAGGCATTCTAACTGGCACACATTAGCGGGCTTTCTTACTTTATAATCTTCTTTTATAACCAAACAGACCACTTTACTGGAACAGCTAAGCACAGCAGCAGTAAAGAGCCCTAAGTGTTTAAAGAAAATAAATATGAATAGAGAGTAAGGCTTTAAAGACTCAAGTAGATTCCATTGGAATTTTTGTTTGTTTTCTTTAGCTTTTAACAAATACTCAACTACAATAATAAGTTGCATAGTTTAATATTCTCTTTTGGGAAATACTGATTAGAGATGATTATTTGTGCATATTTGACATCCATCTACCAATACTTTCTTAGTTGTAGCCCTATCCTGGGAAACATCGATAAAGGGTCCAAACGCCTCACCATACCTCCTAACCAGAGGGTCTTAGAACACCACGTTCTAATCAACTCTTGAGAATAAAAGTTTGTATACCAAACACAATGAGATATCACCTAGCTCAAATAAGAATGACTCTTACCAGAAATTCCCCAAATAACAATTACTGACATGGATGCAGAGAGAAAGGAGCACTCATACACTGTTGGTGGGATGCAAGTTTGTCCAAATGATATGGAGACTGTGGAGATACCTCAAAGAACTAAAAGTAGTTCTACCATTTGATGCTGCTATCCCACTGCTTGGTATTTACCCAAAGGGGGAAAAAGAGACACTTTATAAAAAATACCCTTCACTTGAATGTTTATAGTGCACAATTCACAACAACCCAAGTGCCCATACAATGCAGTTGGTTAATAAAATGTGGGCGTATGTGTACCATGGAGTACTACTTGTCCATAAAAAAAAAAAATGGTGATGTAGTATATTTTATAAAAACCTGGATGAAACTGGAGACCATTCTTTTAAGTGGAATATTCCAAGAATGGAAAAATGGGAAAACAAACACCATATGTACTTGACACTAAAATGGAACTAGTAGACCAACACTTACATGCACATACGGAAGTATAACTGCACGGAAATCAAATTGGTGGGAGAGGGGAGGAAGAGTTGGGTTAATTCACACCTAATGGGTACGATACGCACATTCCGGGTCAAGGGCACACTTATAACTTTGACTTGAAATGTACAAAAGTGAATTATGTAAACAAAACATGTGTACCCCTGTAATATTGAGAAAAAAGGGAGGGAGGAAGGAAGGAGAAAGAAAGTAAGTTGGTCTGTTTATATCATCATAGGAAAAGTTTAGTATGTGACAAAGGCAAGAGTAACCATAAGAACTCATTATATTTATTTATTTTTTATTTCAAAGTATTAAGGGGGTAGAAATGTTTTTGTTACATGGCTTGAGTCAGGGCTATAAAGGTACCTATTGACCCAATAGTCATTGTACCTGTTAGGTGGGGTTTTGCCCCTCCCCTCATGTTCCCTCCTCTTGCTTAGTTCTAAGGACTTTTATTTTCCCTTGTGCACTTGTGTGCATACAGTTAGTTCCATTTCATTAGAGAGTACATGTGTTGTTTGTTTTTCCATTTCTGAGATATTTCATTTTGGATAATGGTTTCTAATTATTTCCAAATTGCTAAAAAAAGCATTAATCCATCCTTTTAAGTGGCTGAGTAGTATGGTATATAAATAAGATCTGACAATTAAGTTTGCAAACTCATCCTAGAAAAAATGCTACATACCTTATTGTTGAATATCACTATGATCATCTCTGAAGTACTACCCTTGGGAAGCTATGCACTATAGCCAATATCTAGTCCATTCTTCACAGAAATTTTGAAACTATTTCTAGAATGACCATCAGAGTTGTCATCATAAGGTACACAAAAACACATAACAACAACAATGAACACCAGTTACCAATACACTGCCACCCACCAATATTGAACACAGCTTTGAGACACTGATATACAGAAGTTATGAAACCTTACATCTTGTTTGTACAGTGCTGCCAACAAAAGCCCAGGGTGGCAAGTTTCCAAACATGATTGTCAGACCTTAAACACATACCACATTTTGTTAATACACTCATGAATTGATGGGCAGTTGCACTGATTTCATATCTTTACAAGAACTAGTTTTCAACACGCTTCATTGATCAGTGACCACTAGCTCAAGAAATCCACTTGCTGAAGGCTAGCCAATCAGCAATAACCATGCAGCCCTGAAATCAGCCAATTGGCAATACTCTCACTCCCTGACTATCTTTCTGAAAGTCAGCCAATCAGAGTCAGCCTCAGGGAAGTACCCTAGCTTCTGTAGCTAAAGTTCAACCAATCCCTGTGCACTGATGCTGCCCCAAGTTCTTTCAGTCCAGAACTCCATACTTCATATATCCTACAGAAACTCAGCTCTCTGAGACTGCACCTTACAGAGTTTTCACTTGCTCATGGAAGCTACAACTTGGCTGCTGTTTGTTTGTATCAGATTAGAGGTAGCCTCTTCTTTCAGGGTTCTTAATCTCATCAACGAGGGAAATTAGGCATAGCTATCACTGAGACTCCATGTGAGGCACTTCAGGGTGACCTTTCATATACTTTTCTCAGCTGACTGCTATAATATTGGTCTGTCCTTATGTTCTGCTTTAGTGTCTCCGTTCCTCTTACTTCTAATGTAGTACCAATTTGCCATAGACTGAAGGGCATTTTGATGATAATAAAACGGCATTTGGGTAGGGCTCTGGCCCCATATACCGAGGGTGGCGGGTTCAAACCCGGCCCTGGCCAAACTGCAACAAAAAAATAGCTGGGTGTTGTGGCCGGCGCCTGTAGTCCCAGCTACTCGGGAGGCTGAGGCAAGAGAATCCCCTAAGCCCAGGAGTTGAAGGTTGCAGAGAGCTGTTAGACGCCACAGCACTTTACCAAGGGTGATAAAGTGAGACTCTGTTTCTACAAAATAGATAAATAAGTAAAAATAAAATAAAATAAAATGGTATTTGGGCTGGCATGGGTGCAGGAGCGCACAACACCTGTCTAGAAGTGCTGTGGTAGAGAAGTACGGATAGACTGGATCTGCCATGATGTCACCCTGGGGACACATTTTCATCTTGCTGTGACTCTATTTCCCCATTAATAAAATGCAGATAATTAAAAATACTTCCTCGTCCAAGTGAAATTAATTAAGATATGCAAAGCATCTCATTTAGTGCCTGGAATGTAAACTATGTTAAATAGTGGTGGCTCTATTTCTTCCAGGGATCCTTCAAATCCTGTGGTTTGATTCTCTCTCTTTATCACCTGCACTTTCCAGAGGTGCTTTGATTCTATGAAACAGGGAGTATCAACTGTAGCTACGCACTTGTTCGTAAACTAAAAACAGCAGCAGCAGCAACAGCAACTACAACAAACTTCAGTGATTTAATATGCTATAGGTCTGGAGCGGGGTCTAAGCATCTGTATTTTTCAAATGTTGTGAGTCATTCTAACGTGCATCCAAGATTAAGGAAAGATGAGTATTGTCTCAAGGCTGTGTTGTTCACTGTGGCAGGAGGAAGGGGCCATGATGATGCAGAGATTAGAGAAAATGCTCTTTCCTGTGTTTCCTGTGCCTACAGCATTATGCTTGCCACATAGTAGGTTTAAATAAATATAGGTTAAAGTGCAGAAACAAAACATCTGCTTTCCTTGAATGAGTCTCTTGGAACTGTAACTACTGAGAACCGCCCACTTTTAAGACCTAGTCTAACCCTTGCTCCTGAGATTCCCATCTGCACTTGGACATGTTGTAGATTCAACTAGGTCTCTGCCCTGGAATCAGACTGCCTAGTTTTGCATCTGGCTCCCTGTTTGGCCAACTGTGTGTGTGCAGATTTTTTTCCCCTTACCTCCTAGGATCAGTGTGAAAATCCCATGAGATTAATATTTAGAAACCTTTACGTAAATGACCAGAGAGAAGAGATACGCCTCCTTAAATGTGATTTTATATGTATTATCCAATGTATTTCCCCAAATCCACTTTCCTCAGGTACTCCCCATCTAGTGAATGGCAACACGAGCTCTGATTTTCCCTCTAACCTCATCCTCCACATCTAAGATGCCATCTAACACTTTTGAAAGGGACCATATTTTTCCTTACCATCACTCAGGTCAGGACACATTTAACTTTTTACCAGGACTCCTACAAACAGCTTCCTCTTGGGTCCTCTGCCCACTCAGGGTGCAATTTGCCTGCAGGCTCCTGTCTCCAAATGGCAGACAGGATCATGCCATTACCTTGCCCGAAAGTCCTCAGTGATCCCCAGTTGTCCTTAAGATGCCATCTAAACCTGTTCACACATTTGGCAGGGTCTTTTTCCTGCAATCTTTGTTTACCTCTTTAAGTCTCAACTTCACAATCTACTTGCACAATGCGTTCCACCCTTCTGTCCTTTGGTTGTGCCATGCTTCTCTGAACATTCCCCAGGGTCATGCTCTTCATCTGGAACCTGGTCATTATGAATGCAGAATGAAGTATATGGCCTGTGGGAGAATTGGAATGCAAAGAGGATATTGATTATCTCAAGAGCCTCTCTTATTCTAAATTCTCACATTCTATATAAAAATATTTGCCTCCTGGTTGGTGAAAATAATGGTAATGATTGGTGATCTCTACATACCCTTTAATTTCTTCAGCAAGGTCCAGCTATTGATAAGTTAAATCAGAATCTCTCAAAATAGTTTCACATTCTGTTCCAGTGCTTATGGAAATAATTTCAGTATCTCCACTCAGCTCCTCCTGGCCTCTTATATGGATTCTGTTTCCAATCACCATTTTGCTTCTGTAAAGCCTTCTTTAATTTTTGTTTCTAGTTACTGGATTTTCAAGGTGGATTTTTTTAATCTTTTGTTTAAACCTCAGTCTTTCACAGTGGACTTGGGATTGTTCTTGGCAACTGTGGTTGTATCAGCAGGAATCCTCTACTCCTACACCAGTCCAATAAAACCTTGAGCCAATCTCTGACAAAGAGTCCCAGGCCTGCTTTGACAGCCCTTGGAATTAAGAAGTAAGATATTAGTCACCGGACTCCAAGATGATTCTACTAGAATATGGTCTATAATTAGCAGGCTCAGAGGTGAATTTAATTTTCTTAACAGCAAATTAGAAAATGTCCGTGTTATATTATAAGAAGTGTGTGTGTGTGTGTGTGTGTGTATAAACATCTAAATGAGAAGAACAAGAAATAGAAACCTAATTGTCACACTAATAATGAAGGAAGTCTTGCCAGACAAATTTCAACTTCATTATTGGCTTTAATTAGAAAATGAAAGGACAAATAGAATACAGTGAATGTCCCTGGCCTTGACTTTATTAACACATTGCAAAGAGCACTTCATAAAATGATAGCCCATCAGGGCATTGAAATTGTCTTGGAGGTGAGCAATTGCAGCAGCTGAGAGCTGGCTGGCTGCATGCAAAGGGAAGCTACTAGAAATGACAGCCTCTTGGAAAGATGACGACATGGACCCTGTCTTATTCAGCATCTTTTCTAATGATGTGGAAGAGGAAGCACACAGTGTATTAATTAAATTTGACAAGGATGCTGATTTAGTCACCAGGGTGAACGTGAAAGGTTTAGAAACATGGTAAGGAAATAGGAGGAAGAAAAATACGGTTTGGAAAAATGCAAATAATGCATTCTTGGAGAAATAAGCCATTAGAAAAATATTCAGGGATCCTGAAACAAGAAGTAGGGCACTTTTAGGAAAATAGAGATGGAAAGGCCACACTTGTTTTCTTTCCCCAAAGCAGGCACAGAGCATCATTCTTTGTGCATCCCCTAAGGCTAAAAGCTGTGCCACTGATAATGTTTCAGCAAAAGATTTTCTTAAAAACTCAGATTAAGATACCTGGAGTCCTGATGTCATGAACTCATCTTAGCTATATCTCACTCCCATTATAGCTTTCTATACTCACTTGTAGAACTTCCGCATCATGCTTCCTCTTATCATATGGACAAAGGGCATCCATCTCTCTAGGGTCAGAATTCACCTTCCTCAGCCTGCTTCATCTTTATTACATCAGGGTTCAGCAATGCAAGTTCTGCCTTATCAAGTGTCAAAAGAAGTCACTAAAATAATCAAAACCTTGCATTTGTTTTTCCTTATGGTGTTCAGTTTCCTGGTCCTTCTCTAGTGACTCTTTAAAGCCTAACCTATCCTGAAAATCTCAGAATGAACTTGGATGTAGTCCTGTCCATTTCACACCATTTTCAAGACATGAGATGACTTTCTTGGTCTGTTCTCTTCTGCTACTCCATAGGTCCATTTTGGCCCCAGGCTTTATCCACACTTGCTTAGCCCTTTGGCTGGATCACATTTGTCATGACGTTAAAAATGCTTCAGTTCTAATACCAGTCTTCCCTTTTGCCAATTGCATGACTCTGACCTTAAGGAATGAGGGATTGATTCTCCAGCTTGCTGACCAATTTCTCCTCAAGATGAGTGTGAGATGGAGACCCACAGGGTAGCAGCTTCTCCTGAGAACACAACAGTGCTACTGCCCATGTTTCCTGGCTGTGAAGGTGGTTGCCTACATAGATAAATTGCCCAGTGATACTGAGGTTCTCTTCTGCAGGGGCTTGCAGGCCATTATCAGCTGCCTGCCCACAGCTCTGCCATTCCCCTTCCCCTGCAATTCTGTAGGTATGGAGTTACGTCCCCCAGCCACATGAAGGAGTTTGGCAGCAGGCAAGTGGGAACTGTGAGCCCTTGGTATATGCCTTTGAGCACTACCAAATATCAGTTCTTGTGATTTCAGTCCAGCACCCACCCTGGCTCTACAAAAGGGCACCTGAGAGGCACTCAACAATGTGCCAGGTGTGACTCCAAATGCTTTTGCACTCTGGTTATCCCTTAAATTCTGCAGTGTGAAGGGAAAACTGAGTATCTCAGGTCTTTTTGGTATACAATCAATCCAAACCAGGAACAGCAGGACACTGAGGTGGAGGGATTGCTTGAGGGCAGGAGTTTTGTTTTTTAATTTTATTTATTTATGTATATATCTAGCTATTTATTTATTGCAGGTTAATTAATATGAGGGTAAACATAATTAGGTTACATTCCTCACCTTTGTAAGATAAAGTCTGAGTTGCAGTTGAGCCCTTCACCCACAAGTGTGCTATATACCCCTACATTGTACCAGATAGGTGGGAACCTACTGAGGCTCCTCACCCCTCTCTCCTTCTTGAATTTGACTGTGTTCTTCTCTTATGTGGACCTGTAGTAGGTGGTCTACTGTTTTCAGACTAGTACTGAGTACATGGGATGTTTGCTTTTCCATTTTTGAATGGAAAAAGTCTCCATTTTTGAGGTACTTTACTGAGGAGAATGTTCTCCAAATCCATCCAGGTAATTATAAAAGATATAAAATCTCCATCTTTTTATGGCTGAATACTATTCCCTGGTATACATGTACCACAGTTTATTAAACCATTTGTGGGTTGACGGGCCCTTATTTCCACATATATCCAATTGTTAAACTGAGGTGCTATGAACATTCAAGTGCAAATATTCTTTTTTTTTTGTAGTTGGGGATTCATTGAGGGTACAAGAAACCAGGTTATATTGATTGCATTTGTTAGGTAAAATTCTTATGTTAAAATAATTTTTTTTTCTTCTAAATAGATACCTAGCAGTGGGATTGGCAGGAGTTTGCAGCTGCAGTGCACTGTGATTGTGCCTGTGAATATCTACTCCACACCAGCTGGGGCAACATCGTGAGAATTCATTTCCAAAAAAATTTAAAAAGAAAAAAAATCAAAGCTCAGCTTGCTGACATGGTATGAATGTGTTCAATTGCTTTCAGCAACTCACCTTGATTTATTCAAATTCTCAGTTTCTTCATCTGTCTAATAATGGGCACAAGAATTCTTGTCATATAATGTTGTTTTGAGAGTTGAACGAAACAATAAACAGTAAGTTAAAGCCCTTTGGTATAAAAATGTCCCCATTCAATGTTAATGTCTCTGATCCTCACTTAATCTCATTTGCAAAAAAAATTAAAAATATCTTCTTGTTATTTGATATCTATTTGATAGAGTTTTGATGAGAATTTAATGACCCTGGGGGCAAACACACTTGGCAAATACAGAGCTGTATTGCAGGAATCTCCGGTGATCAATTATTTTGGCTGGGTTCAGGGTAATTTAGTTATACATCTGGAGTTCACTTTCTCCAGACTGATTTTAAAAAATGTGTCCTAGGCTAAGTAAAGGAATAAGAAGGAAGCCATCTGTATTTTGGCAACTTTTTAAACCTTTAGTGTTTGTGCTAAAGCTGGCCACCAGAATCATTTCCTTAATCCTTTAGGACTGGGTTGGCATGTTTCTCCTGTAAAGGGCCAGTTAGTAAATATCATAGGCTTGTAGGCCATATGGTCTCTGTTGCAACTAATCAATTCTGCCTTCACAGTGCAAAAGTTACGATAGACAATATCCAAAACAGAGTATGTTCCCATAAAACTTTCCTCACAAAATCAGGTGGTGGACTGGTGTGTCCTCTGGGCTATAGTCTGTAGACATCAGTTCCCTGGTAATACTGAAATGGTGCTATTCTACAAGTATTGAAATGCCTTCAAATAAATCCCTGAAGTGATGGATCCCTTCCTCTTCTCAACCCCAGGGATGAAGAACTCTGAAAATGGACCTAATTAGCAAACCATCTAAATTATTTCAGAGGCATAGATAAATGGGCAAATTAAATAACTTAGAAAAAGTCTAGTTTGAATTTTTGGTCCGTCCCTTTACAGTAATCATATTAACTGGACTGACATCTCAGACCATCTTCCCAAAGTTTTGCAGACAAACCCCCTGGGTCTAAACTTGGGATGGGCAAAGCATTATCCTCAGCCTGTTCCATTTCCCCAAAATAGCATACTTCAAGAAGTTCCAGAAGGTCTATCACAAAACAATGGGAATGATTAATGCTCTCAAAAATAAGACTTGTGAAGAATGTTCATAGTCATTATGGTTATTCAGTTTGAGTAAGAGAGAATCAAGTCCTGAGGCTTCATGAGTTGTTACTTAATGTCTTCTGAGATCCCTTCTCTGAGTGTCCATCTACCTTTATAACTCCCTTCTAGAAGGGGATCTGCTGAACTGGGTGAGATAGAGGTATTCAAGTGACCATAAGAAAATAGTCTGATTCTTTAGTCATTAGGCATCAATAATCACCCAGAGGAAAATAATTTTATTCTACGAACAAAGAAACTGAACTCCACAGAAACTAAACATGTAGTTCAAAAGCACCTAGCTCTCTGGTGACAGAGCTGGAACCAGAAGTTGAGAAGCTCAACTCCAAAGCCAGTGGTCTCTGTGATGTATCTCAGTGATTCCCCAAATCTTTCTATCAAATAGTGATTTGCAACTGACAAAGTGTTCTCTGTATTTGATGTCTTTCTTGATTCTCCCATCAGTTCTGTGAGGTAGGTGGCCTTGTGTGCTGGGTTTTAATCGATGCTTCACCACTAACTAGCTTTAAAAGACAAACATTTAACCTTCCTGAACTTCCATTTCCATCCCCTAACACAGTAACTTACCTTGTTAGAAGAAACAGAAGTGACAAAGCATGCAAACCTACTGCATGAAGCTAGAAAGTGTCCATCAAAGCAGGGTTGTTATTGCTGTTTTACAGAAATTCTGAGACTCAGAGCAATGGAGTGACTTGTCCAGGGTTGGGAGCATAAAAAGGGACAGGATGTGAACCTGTCTCTAACTGCCCTCCTTCTTTGTCCAGCGCTCTTTCCACTTTAATCATGTTACCTCCTCCTGAGAGCAGGTCTGGGACAGACAAATGCAGAGGGCGAGGTTGATGTTCTGCAGACGGTTGTGTGTAAAATACCCCTGATCTGGTCTCCATGCTCCCTACTTCTGGCAGATTTCTGCCTCAGGCTAATTCTATTCACCTGTGTGCTTATGTATCAAAGAGAGAAAGACCTATTTGAAGGCATGACAATCTTAGACATAGCATCCAGTTACCTCAGTCAACCTGCAGGGAAGCTTGGGGGAAGGTACATGGTACCAAGGCCAGGGCATCCTTTGGCCAGCACCACCCAGACATTCACAGTCCCCATATCAGGGAACACTAAACAGAACCATCAGCAACTCCCTTTTACTTCAGCATTTTCCTGAGATGTAGTGAGTCTATTATAAGAATCTTACCAAGGCCATGGGCTGGAGTTGTGGCTTATTGGAGAGACAACCAGAAGGATTTGCACTCAGACGAGCCAGGAAAGCTATTACTGCGTCGTCATTTACCACACACCATGAGAGATCTTGGGCTTTGTGTGAAAAGCCTGGGTGTGTCACTTGATTGCTTGGGGGTTAAAGGAGATGACATATGTAAAGGGTCAGACACTGTGCCAGATACTTCAACATGAAAATAGTGACTGCTATGCAAGACATCCTTTCAAGTGCTTCCTGTGATCTGCAAATTCAACACTCACAAAAAGCCTCTTAATTAGGTTACTATTATTCCCCTTTCACAGCTGAAGAAATAGAGATAAAGAAGTTGGGTAAATGCCAATATCACATAATTCAGAAGTGTCAGAGACAAGATTTGAACCTAGAAGTTTGACTCCAGAACTCTGGGTTTTATTGTTTTTGTTCTTAATTTCAGAATATTAAGGGTACATATGTTTTGTTTACATATTTTATTTTTGTAAAAATTGAGTCAAAGTTCTAAGTGTGCCTGTCACCCAGATAGTGTGTACAGTACCCAGTAGGTGCGAATGCACCCATCCTCTCTTCTTCCTTCCCTCAGCTTGAACTTCATTGAGATTGACTTCCACACGTGCACTTCAGTGTTGATAGATTAGCTCCAATTAGCTACTGAGTGCAAATGTTTGTTTCTCCATTTGTACGATCTTTTACTTGGGAGAATGGTTTCCAGTTCCATCCAGGTTGTCACAAAAGATACTAATTCACCAATTTTATGGCTGAATAGTACCCTGGTCTGCATATATCACATTTTATTAATCCATTCAAGTATTGGTGGGCACTTGGGTGGTTTACATGTCATTATGATTGAGAATTGTGTTGCTATCAATATTTGAGTGTGGTGTGTTTTTTTATAAAATGATCTTTTTTCCTGTGAGTATATACCCAGCAGTGGATTGTGGGATCAACCAGTAGGTCTTCTTTTATTTCTTTGAGGTATTGCCATCCAATTCTCCATAGAGGTTGTACTAGTTTGCAGTCCCACCAACAATGTATAAGAGTTCCTTTCTCTCCACATCTGTGCCCATATCTCTGGGTTATTTCTTAATTTTTATTCATGTGTAACTGACATCAATAAACTGAATTTGGTTTGGCACCTGTAGGTCAAGTGGCTAAGGTGCCAGCCACATACACTGGAGCTGGTGGGATCGAATCCAGCCCAGGCCCGCCAAACAACAATGATAACTGCAACCAAAAAATTGCCTGACAATGGCCAGGTGTTGTGGCAGATGCCTATAGTCCCAGCTACTTTGGAGGCTGAGGCAAGAGAATTGCTTAAGCCCAGGAGTTATAGGTTCTGTGAGCTGTGATGTCATGGCACTCTACCCAGGGCCAACAACTTGAGGCTCTACCTCAAAAAGTAAATAAATAAATAAAATAAATAAATAAATTGAATTTCTTTATCGGTGTGTAATTTGATAAGTTTGGACATATAAAACATATCCGTGGAACCATCACATTGTTTTTTTTTATTTTGAGACAGAGCCTCAAGCTGTCACCCTGGGTAGACTGCCGTGGCTCACAGATCACAGCAACCTCCAACTGCTGGGCTCAAGCCATTCTCCTGCTTCTGCCTCTCAAGTAGCTGGGACTATAGGCACCCACCACAACTCCCAGCTATTTTTTTGGTTGCAGTGGTCATTGTTGTTTGGCAGGGCTTGGTCTGGATTCAAACCCACTAGCTCAGGTGTATGTGCCTGGCGCCTTAGCCACTTGAGCCACAGGCACTAAACTGACCCCTCACATTTGTGATAAGGAATATGTATCTATCAATTCCAAAAGTTTGTTCCTGCCTTTCTGTCCTTTTTTCCACCTGTTCATTCCCAGGTTACCACCAATCTGCTTTCTAACTCCATAGATTCATTTGCCTTTTCTAGAATTTTATATAAATAAAGTCATATAGTATGGACCCTTTTCTATCTCTCTACATCCATGTTGTACCCATAGGTTTTTAAATCTTTGTTATTACTGAGTATTATTTTATTATATGGATATAACCACGATTTGCTTATCCATTCACCTGTTGATGGACACAGGGGTGTTTCCAATTTGAGTGGCATTATAAATAAAGCTATTATGAACATTAGTACGCAAATATTTGTATGGACATTCTAATCACAAAACTACCATAATGCCTACCTTTCTTTGAAGTAGGCTCAATACACTTTAGAAATAAAAAATAGTGGCTAGCATGAAATTCCTTTCTTGAAATTAGATATTGTCCAAGAGAGAATACCATAGGTATGTGGTCTTGCTTCTTTACAGGAGTAATGGCAGAAGTAAAAAGAGCCTCTTGGATACCCCATACCTACACGTGGAAACCTTTCTGGAGAGGAGAGAGGGTAATGGGCAAAAGTTCTGAGTGCCTGGAATTTGCTTTCCTGGAAAGCAGAGTCCAATCTACCTGTCAAGATTTTCAACCTGCTGTATTTGCAGTGCAGTTAGCAGTGATGAATGCCTGGTCTCAACCGCGTCTTGGTGTCAACTGAGAGCTAACATGAACGTTCCAGCAACTCAGGCAATGAGATCCCTGGATGTTCCCAGAGTCAATGAGACAACTTATCTGATTTACATCCATGGCATTTCAGAGAACTAAAATTTCATCTGCTTCTTCTAAGCACTTGAATGGGGTGAAACCACATTACTTAAAGTGAAGCCCTTCAGTCAAGCTGTTTATAAAATACGCAGTGGCTAACAAGGATGGAAAGTCGATAGAAAAGCTCAGAAATCACAGATAATGCCAAGGCAGGAGAATGCGTTAGACAGGGCGGTAGACACAAGGAATAAAGAAACGAATTGCTTGGGTTAAGGCTCTGCCTGGCAGAGAACACAGTGACTTAATATGTTTCTAAGACCAAAGTGATAAACTAAAATGTCCAGATGGCAAGAGGAGATGAGAGGTTGCTTCCTAAAGCAGGAAATGAAATATTCTTGGAGAATGAAAGGGAGAAAAGCAGGGATCTTCGTGTGTGTGTGTGTGTGTTTTATTTTACAGTTGTCCTCTCTCCTATAGGATTTGTAGGCACTAATATGGCACAAATAAGATGAAACTGATGTCTAGAGGGCAGAACAGAAAATTAACTGGGGCTATAAAAATCATCTCTCAAAGAAAGCATAAGAGAAAGCAGCCCATGAGGACCTTGACTGTAATGAGTCTTTCTGGGTTGATCCAGGAAGGGACAGAGCAGTTCTATGGAGCCAATAATTCCAGTGGATCCTGAGATGTTATTTCCGGTATTCATGGCTTAGAAACTTTTCAGAATCCATAGGCAATTATTTCTTACTTCAGACTTACCTTGGTGTCGCCGTCTGAGGGTACAACTCACCATTATCTGTGGTTGTAACCATAGGTGTCAAGTCAATCTAGAGAATAAAATTTGCATTATTCTTAGCAGAGATGAACACTTCTGAGTATGCTGGATTTTTTTTTAACATAGTTAGGATTGGTGACACTGAAAGATGAAAAATGCTTATCTACGCATATTAGTAGCAAATGAGAGTCATGTTCACCCTGAATTATGTCCATGCTCTGGCTGATCGTCTTTTAGATAATCCTGAAAAAACTCTAATTCCAAAATGTCCTTCCATATGAGCAACCTTTGTGGGTAAGGGGCTGACACATGAGCAAGGGCCAGGAGTAGGTTTCACGTCAGTTACAGCCTTGGCAGGAAGCAGAATTTGGTTCAGCTGGAAGATGTCACTGGAGGGACCACGTACAGAGAAATTGTCAGGGTTGAGAGAGCAGATAGAGACGGTAAGGTACCCCAAGACACAAAATAGCTGACAAAAGCAGGAGTCATGGAAGGATACAAACCTGCCACAGACACTGGGCTCCAGCAGGAGCAGAACAGGGACAGCCCTTATTATCTCTTTTACCCTTGAGTGTCGTGCCAGTGACTCCCCTTGGCCAAACCTAACCTGAAGCAGGTACACCTGAAGCTTCCTGGGACACAAACCAGAGCAGAGAGAGAAGAAGAGCCCTGGGATCTGCAGAAGCAGGAAGTGGAATGAATGGGGGAGAACGAGGATGCTCTACTTATCATTATTATTATTATTATTTTATGTGTCACTCAGCTTCTTTTCTTGCTTTTCTTCCCGTAAAGAAACATTCATCCCCCAAAGAGAGGAGAGAAACAGTCCCATCAACTACCACATTGTCACAAGTGATGTCAATTCAGTCACACACCTATCTGGAATTTAAATTGGTGTGTCGTTCTTTATTTAAGGTAGAAGTAAAAGATGAAGAAAATCAAGTAAAATATGCACGGTTTCTTTAGTGACCTCCCCTATACCTGGTCATGAGACCTAAGCTAATTACCAGAGCTTGCCTTTTCCACCCACGGTTCTTTACCCTTCCCCTCTGGCATCAGCTCAAGATTCTTTACTTGGGGAGTGAGCCACTAGGATCAAAGGCGCTAAGTCCCCAGTTGTTCGTTATTTATTGGAATGCTGCAATTTTCTATTCATTATTGGCTGATGAAGGACTGAGCAAATCCCCCGGCTTCTAGACCTGGTGCTTCTTGCCCCTGCTGTATAATTGTGTAGCTCTCCTGGTGTCCTACTTATTGGTCTCATACAAGCCTGAGAGACGCAGCCTGCAAGTGTCAGCATCCTAGGACCCAGAAAAGGAGGGAGGAAAATGGAGAATATCCAGAACAAATGGCCTCAGTGCTGGGACAGTGTTTGCCTAGGCTATGATTCTGCAAAGGAGACATCTAGGATCAGTGCTGGCCTGAAAAGTCAAAGATTTGATCTGAAGCAGAATCAAGTGACAATCCAGGCAAGCCCACCAGGGTTCAGTGACTCCTGCTCTGTTGTGTTTCTGCCCCTGGGCTCACTCAGGAAGCATCGCTAGATCATCACATTAAGTTACTGTTGTCTCACAAAATAACTCAGCTTTATTAAATTAGCTTTATCACACTCCTATTATAACGCCACACCCTCTAATAATTGTAACAGACATATATTAATGCTTACATTTTGTCAAAGCCTGCTCCATACATCCTGTTAATGACTGTTACTAATAAATGTATCTATGATTGTTTTATTGGCTTTTCAGACAAGTAACTGAGACTTGGAGAAATGAAGTAGCTTGCCCTAAAAGAGACAGTGAGTAAAAGAGAATATTCAAATCTAGACAATCTGACGAAATATCTATGCTCTTAACCCCTACTTTTATGCTGCTACCTTTCAACTTCACTGCAATCCTGCAAGAAGATGGCCATTTCCATCTCATGGTCAAGGAAACAGGTGGAGAGGGAGGCCAGTCACTTTGCTAAGTGACATAGCTAGTGAGGAGAAAGAAGAGGCTCGGGATGGAGCTCTGACCCACCTCACGCCAGAACTCATGTTCTTTCCATGTTGCATAAAATTGGTTTGCACCGCCGAGCAAGTGCACAGAGGAGGAGCAGAGAAGGGAGTGAAGAGCCAGAGGCACCCGGTAAGGAGTTTGTGGCAGAGAATAGCACACCCATGTGGTGGGGCTGGGTGGGAGGCAGAGGCAGATCTGGCAGAGAGCAGATGAGCTCAGGATGAGGGAGAGAGGCTTTCCTAGGCGGTTTGCACCTGACTGCAGATCACATTCCCTTTGCCATAAACATGGCCTTTCTTGAATTCTGAATTTAATGACAAATTTTCTTTTTCAAACCAGAAATAAACAAATACAAAATACACCCCCAAAACGTGTTTTCCATCTATGCCTTTGCCTCCACTCTTCCCACACACACAAAAAGAGAAATAGAGCAGTTCAGTTCCTGTTGATGAGTTGCCATGGAGACGGCTTCCATGAACTCTCCAGTCGTGACTCACCACTGCAGGAGACTCCAGACTTAATTATTTATTAATAGGCTTTTACCAGGCCAGCCTCCAGAGGTGGGACGTCTTGTTTCCCAGGCTGGGACAGCAGTAGAAACAAGGCGCAGAAAATACTCCGCAATTACGAAGAATTAATTAGAACCTCTGTAACCTCTGTAAACGCACTGACAAACATGCCTTAGGAGAGACTGTGCTGGGATTTGAGGGTACTCAGGTGTCGGAGGGGTGGGGGGAAGGAAAACAGGCACTGGGTCTTCAATAGTCCTTTCTCCAGTGATGCTGGAAAGAGTCCCCTACACTGTTTCTTCCGTGAACTAGTTGTTTAAGATGGATCAATGAACTATAAATTCTAGAAAATAATTACATAATTTACAACAAATATAGATACTTCACGTATAAAATAAATAACAATCTACACATACATTATATATACACGTATATATAATGTTTCATTATTTGTGCAACTCTTCAAACTAGCATAATCAGATTGACCTAGCTAAACTAATTATTTAATAGTAGGGTGATTAGAAATGGTATCAGTGATACTACAATGACATCTTGCTGAGAAACATAAGCAACTCTTGGGATACCTACTTACATGATTGCACATTAGTTTTTTTCTTCACTTGTAAACCTAGTGAGGGGAAATGGAAAGGCAAAAGCAGGAAAGTCGCTGATGTACTCAGTAATTAATTTATTGGTTCATTTACTCTTCCATCCATTCAACTACAGAACCATTTATTCACTCTTCTGTACTTAAACAGAGTCAAATACTGATTGCTTTATCACATAGCATTTGACTCAAACATACCTCAGCTTAGTGAGAGACATGAAACATGTACACAGGTCACTAAGTTCATGGTCAATAATTATTAATTACCTTAGGAGATGCTTGGGTGGAATGGTATAAGAAATGGCAAGTTAAACTATGTCGCAATGAAGTCACACAGTGAGTAGTGATGCTTTGTTCTATGATTGAATGAGTTGCCCACTAATGTTCCTTCCGACGCTCTGAATCTCTGTCAAGTAGCCAACTTATGTTGATGTTAGGTTATGTGAATAGCCCACAAAAATACATCTCCATTCCATTTTTGAGGTTTTTAAAAAGTATACATACAGTTCTATGGCAGAGCTGCCATCAGTAAACCATCAGGTATTTTATTTGGATAATTTAGTCTACTCTTAATAACTTGAACTTTAAACTTCCACTCCCTTCAAGTTAGGGCACAATTATTTGTGCTCACAGTTTCTTATGTAGTTGAGTGGGTCTAAGTTGTAAAAGAGACATGCAGATCATTCCACAGAATTTTAGAGTTGGAAAAACCCTGTAGGTCATAAAACAAACAAAAGAAGCTACTACCTCTTAGTTGTTTATTATATTAGCTGTAATCTATTAAAACACTTGAAGTTAAGTATGCCTTTGGTTCAGAACACTTACATCTTGGTCTGCCCTACTCATCCTGCATTCTCTGCTTAAATTTGACTTCTCAGGAAGTGTTTGCAATCATATTATTTACAGTAATTACTACATCATCACCCATCCTGTTATTTTCTTTCATGGTGTTCTTTTATTTTCTTTTATAACATACCATAAAATTTGTTTTCAGGCAATCAGGTATGAGCTTGTATGGTAACTGTCTACACTATTATAATTTAAGCTCAGAGAGGGTAATGATTAGGTTAGTTTTCTTTACCAATTACTCTATGCCTATCTATAGATTTCCTGGACCTTAGTTATGCCATAAATTATTTTGAATCAAGAATATAGAGATATTATTACATTGATTGTCTCTTTCATGGAGAAAGACAATTGTCAGATATGTTTGAATGTATTGAATAAAACAAATACTAAAAAAGAAAAATTCTAGTATAATATTCAGAAAATATGCCTAGATCTACTATGCCATGATCTGAAGTAAACCAACCAACAAACACAAAGCAATAAATAAACTGATTGAGGGGATAGTCAGATAGTCGTCACTGAGACCCAAATTCATTGCCAGGAATGGAGTACCAGGTACAAGAAACACTGCAAATCTCACAGAGATGGAAAGTGCCAGTTCACAGATAAGAGATTTGGAGAATAAATGTCAGAGACCAAAAGCGAAAATAACAGGATTTCAGGATAAAAAGGAAAAATACAAGAGAGGTAGTAAGTGGACATGAGAAAATTTCCCCAATGCCTGTGAGTAGGGGATGCATCTGCAAATTAAAATAACACAAGATTCAGTCAGAAGTGATGAGAAAAGACACACATAACTTACACTCATCCTGAGAAAATTCTAGAGCTCCCGTGCTAAAGAGACAGTCTTACAAACTTTTAGGTGAAAAGGAAAGGCTGCTTGCATTACTCTTCTGTGGCTGCTCTACCAGAATGTCACACGGGGTGGGGGGCTCGAACTATAGAAATTTCTCACAGTTCTCATGGCTAGAAGTTCAAGATGAAGGTATCAGCAGAGTTAGTTTCTCATGACGCCGCTCTTCCTGGCTTGTAAGCAGCTGCCTGATCACTGTTTGCTCACACAACCTTCCTCTTGGTGCGTAAGCAGAGAGGGATGTTTGCTGTCTTTTCCTTTTCTTATCAGTCCTGTCTAATTATAACCACCCACCCATCAGTCCTCATCTAATCTCAACAACTTCCTTAAAGGCTCTAACTTTAAATGCATCACACTGAGATTAGGGCCTCAGCATATTCATATTGAGTAGGATACAATTTAGTGCATAACACTAAAGGAAATAGAGAAAGTAAAGGAAATAGAATCAGACAATCAGTGTTCTTACCGTTTGCAAGGCTGGAAGCTGGATTATAGTGGGAGAGCGTTGAAGACTGAGGAGAGAAAGGGCTGAGACAACTATCCCTATCCTGGTCACGTTATTATTGTATCTTTAGTCTGTCAGAACTAAAAGAAATCTGGTTGCAGGACACCAGGATTCAGAGAGTGGGACACTTGCTTACTCCACTTGAAGAATGTGTTCAGGAAGAAGTAACTCCAACAGAGCCATCCTTCACAATAGAGACCTCAAGGTAGGCAAATGGAGGGGGAGAGGCACATGTGGTAAGCAATGAACCCTGATTTACACACATAAATCTAAATGGATCATGACAGGCTCCCTGGTAACATGAAATAGAACACTAATAGGGTTTATTAAAACAGAAGCAGCATCTGCTTCTGGAAGGAAAATTATAATAGCTTACATCTGAATATACTTAATTAGCACTGTGTAACCACACTTGGGTGGTAGTTGGGAGAGAGGGGAAAAGAAAGATTTTAAAGATATCATCTGCCTAGGGGCTAAAGAGTGATAAGAAAGAAGAAAGTAAGTAATGAAAGTATTCCACAACTTTATCTCACATAAAGATAAGGGAATAGGATTAGTTAACAGAATATTTGCTATGGGAAAAAGATGGAATCATATTAGTTAAGTAGATAGGATCTGATTATGAGACTTTGCAAAGGTAAAGTAGTCAGGCCCAGTACAAAAAGTATACCAGAAACTTCTAAATTAGAAAAGTAAAGAAATGGAGTAAATACCAACTTTGGAAAACTGATAAACTGGAAAAGAAAAAGGAAAACACTAAAGGCATTAGGTAACAGATATAAAGATAAAAGGAATAAATTATACTCATATATGGATAGGGGAATGAGTTAAATTCTTGTATTAGAAGCAAGAAATTTATAGGGTTAAAAATTAGGTAAATGTGCTATTTATTCAAAATAGACTCATTTAAGATTTTTTTAATGTTAAGAAATGAGAGATGAAAAGAGATATTAAACAAATAAGAACAAAACTAACACATGGCAAAACCAATTTAATCAAGGTGGAACAAATTTAAGATTAAAAACACCAGAGGGACATAAAATAGCAATAATAGTTAAAGATACTTTTATCATAAAGCTTTTTTATCAGATACACTAAATAACCTGTTACATATTTAAATTTATTAGACTGTCAAGAAGAATTTGATAAGCATCCCATAAAGTGAAATATTTCACTATACTTATTTTGAAATTAAATCTAGTAGATAAAAATAAGGATATCAAAGAATGTAAAAATACAATTAATGATTTTATTTAAAAATAAAGACTTGTATACAGTCTAAAATAAATGAAATGCATTTTTATAAGTCCATAAAACATTTCCATAAATTTATTTGAACATGATACAAAGAAGATATGATAGTCACATGCTTTAATGAAAAATCTATAAAATTAAATGTAACATTAAAGAAATGATCAGAATAATCTTGTTGGAGGATGTGGTCAGTTAGGTATGAGCAAGAGAGGCGGGGCGGAAAGTGGGTCAACGGGCTGAAACACACAGCCCTTGAAGAAACAGACCTCAGAAGAAAAGCGCCGTTAATTTTCCAGTGTTGCACAGGTACAAAGTGACTTTTCCCCGATCTCACAATTGTGATAAACTGACATTGTGGTTTTGACCCCACAGTGGGGAAAAACAGGGGAACCTTGACTTAGAACGGAATGAGCACTTAACACTCAGATTTCTTTGACTTCAACAAAAATAAACAGTAATGGTTCGGGTTGCTCTTTTCCAGCCCGCCCACCTCCTTTCTCGGGAGAGAATTCTGGATTCTGTGCAAGCCTTTTCTTATTCTGTTGGCTTTCACTTATTAAACTTGCAGCTATCACCCAGTTGTGTTCCCATCCTGAAATTCCCTTCTGCGACATTAGCAAGAACCTTTATGCCTATGACAATCTCACTCACTTAGACATTGAGAAACAGACTAAGAGAGATTCCTTGAACCAGAGCAATAAAAACGGTGCAAACTATCCAGAACACAATGAAAAGGATATTTAACAAATAGCATAAAACCTGGCCTTGTGTGTAATTTATATGTTGATGTTGAATTTACAAAGATGATTAAAAACTAAATGAGAAGATATTATTTATCTCATAATTTTAGCAAAGGCACATCTGCAGAAAAATAAAGATCAAAACAAAAAAGATGAGGAAGAAACAACTGAAATAAAAGGAGAGTGGAAAAGGTTATAGAAAATAAAATAGCTGAGAGAGTGAAGGAGAAGAAAACTAAGACATACAATTCAAATTTAATGATGAGGAAATGAGCACAACCTCTCTGGTAAAGAAAAGATTTAAAGGATAAGTGAACGCATAACTAACATTTGAAATCCTAGAAAAAATGAATTATTTGCTACCAAAATATATTATTAAAATTGATCTCAAATAAAGCAAAAACTTATATTGGTCAAATTATTATAAAAAAGAATTAAATAAGAATTTTCACACTAAAAAAGTCACTAATGGGTTTATAGCAAAATTCTGTCTCATTTTCAAGGAAAAAAAATATTCCTAACATTATAAAACTATTACACATCACCAAAAAGATTACAAAGATGAAAACTTTTCCTAAATAGTTTTAAATTTTTCTGAACTTTAATTCTAAAGTTCAGGGTTGTACATTTTAGAAAGGATATAAACTCAGCAGTAAATAGGAATGAAATAGTGGTACACACAACAAAATGCATAACCTCACAAACATTGTATTAAGTAAAAGAGGTAAGACACAGAACATATATTGTATGATTTATTTATATAAAATGTTCTGTTTCTATAGATACAGAAAACAAATTGATGGTTGCCTGGGATTGGGGGTGGGAACAAAAATAGGCTGCACAAGGACAGAAAAGATCTTTTCCAGGTAATAGAAATGTTTTTAGACTAGATTGTGCTGAAGGTTTTATAACTGTCAGTTTACTAAAAGTCATTGAATTGTATACTTACAATGGGTGAATTTTATAGTCTATAGTCTGTATCTCAATAAAGCTATTTTAAAAGTAAATGAATATCAGATAACACAAATCAAGACTACTATTTGTAAACATACATGCAAAAAGTCTAAATAAAATATAAACTAATAGGCTTTATGAAAGTACAATATAAAAATACTTTCATATAGGAGGTAGCATTTCTTCTAGGAAAGCATATGATAAAAGTCATCAGCCATATTCTATAAAGCAAAATAGGGATAAAAATATATTGATTAAATTTACTGATAGTCAACAGTAAATATTATTTTCAATCACAAATCACTGAAATTATGTCAATGTAAATCATGGGCTCAATAAGAATGTGCACAGTTTACCAATAACAATTTTGTAAGTTTCAAAATGCAATAAAAAAAGAAATTATAATAATATAAGTATAGGAATTCTGGGAAGATGGTTGACTGGTAGCAACCCTCCGCAGAGGCTCCTGAGCTGAGGAAGAAAAATTGGATGGAATCAGACTCTATAAAGCCAAAGGCAGGGAGCTGAGCCAAGAAAGAAGTTCAGCAAGCTGTAACTCCAAGGAAGAGCATTCAAGAAAACAAATTTCAGGTACAAAGCCTATCGACAAGAGAGGATGGGAGCCACTCTCCCAAGCAGGAGGCCTGCTGCAGGCTAACTACAAATAAGCAGGAAACAAAAGACCTCTCATTTTACTTTGTTGGAGAGAGCCACTAAACTCCAGGTCTCTTTCACCAGGGAGGTCCCACTTATGAACCTAGACACCACCCCACCAGGCATAAAATTGAACAGATATTTTCCCCCACAAGTCCAAACTCCTAGTCCACCCTTCCCCCGCTCATGGTGATTTAACGTTCTGCCCCCTGCAGAGCACAGAGTGTTTGGTCTTGTCCTGAGAGATCTGGGCATAGTGTGGACTGCCAATCATCAGGACAGCATCTGAGACTAATGGGGAAGAAAGAGGGTGTGGGAAGAAAGGACACTTAGTGGGAGGAGAAGTAGTCTCCTGATTATGACTATGCCTAGCCAGTGGTGGTGTTGACCCTTGTTTTGGGCTGTGTCTGGTGGGATGGGGTGCAGAACCCCAAGCTCTGACAGACCCACAGTGGGAGAGTGGTTGCCCTGTGTGGACTGAATTCGGTAGACAGGGCTGTTCCCCAACCCCTGTTGGGCCTGTGAGCAGAGGCTTGCTAGGCATGAACTGAGACTTGAGAGCAAGGGCACAGTACGATGTACCAAAAGAACCCTCCAGCAGTGGCTTGTTGGGTGTGAACCAACACCTGAAAGGCTAGGGCATGGTCCCCTATCTCCAGTAGGGCTTGTGAGCAGAGGCTTACCAGGTGAGGACTGAGACCTGCAAGTGGAGTGCCCTGAGTTCAGATGCAGTGCCCTGAATCTAACAGAGCCTGCAAACAGAGGCTTGCCAGGCAGTGGACTGAGATTGGCAGACAGGGGCATAGTCACCTAACTCAAACTGGTCTGGTAAGCAGAGGCCAGCTGAGTGTGAACTGAGAACAGAGGGTGGGGCTGGTGCCCTGACTCCAATAGAGCTTGTGAACAGAGGCTTGCCAGGCAGTGGACTGAGACTGCCAGGTGGGGGCATCATCCCCTGACTCCAACTGGTCTGGCAATCAGAAGCTAGCTGGGTGTGGACTGAGACCAGTGGGTGGGGGCGTGGCCCCTGGCTCCAACTTGGACTGTGAGCAGAGACATGAACAACAGTGTGGAAGGAGTCTGGTGAGCAGGAGTGTGGATCCCTGGCTCCAATTGTGCTATTGGAGACCCTTGAACCCCTCTCTGTTCAGCAGGGTTGGCACTGCCTGACACAATTTGATTGGAACCTGTGTCTGGGGCTGTCCACTTGGGGACATTCTGAGACTGACTGTTGAAGTTATGTAGTGGAAAAGAACTGAAGGATGGGGGCTAGGCACTGCAGCTGTTTGTATCTCTTCACAGTCAAGATTTAAACCTAATCCCAGGGCTTCTTAGGATAAGGTAGAGGTTGGCTGATATCAAAACAGAGCTAGCTTGCACTATCTCAGCAAGTAGATCCTCAGAGTCTCTGGCCAAAACTCTGAAATGGGCCTTTGTAAGGTTGTAAGAGATAAGCCATAATTACGAAGCCTAGAGCTTTGGTAAGGGGCTATCTCTACTACCTGGGAACCCAAATTCAATCTCACCCTACCAGTTCTAATAGCCAAATGGTGGAAAATAAACATGGTGCAGACCCAACTGAAGAACACTGGCAACATGAATAACCAGAGTAGATCAACTCCCTCTCACCAAGAAATGACAAAGGAGATACAACTGAAGATGCCATGCATAGACTAATGGCAGCAATGTCTGAAATCAAATTCAGAATATGGATGGCAAAAAAGATAAATAGAATGGAAGACAAGATAGAAATTGAATTCCAAAGAGTAGTTCTAAAGTTGTCTCAAGAAATTAATGAATTCAAATCCCAAGTTACCAAGATATGGACATAATGAGAAAAGAGATAGCAGAGCTCAAGGAAATGAAAAAGTTAGTCGAGGAACTTCAAAATACAGTAGAATCCCTCAGTAATAGAGTTGACCAGGCAAAAGAAAGGATCTCTGAAACTGAAGACAAAGCTTTTCAACATTCCCAAACACTCAAAGAGGCAGACAAATGGAGAGCAAAAACTGATCATTCCCTGAGAGAGTTGTGGGATCACTCCAAAAGATCAAACATTTGTCTTATAGGAATTCTTGAAGGAGAAGAGGATGGTCCTAAACGTATAGATGCTCTATTCCAAGAGATTTTGGAGGAGAATTTCCCAAGCATTGCAAGAGATACAGAATGTCAGATAGCAGATAGTTTCAGAACCCCAGCAAGACTCAATCCAAATAAAGCATCTCCTAGATACATTGTGATTAACTTTGCCAAAGCGAAGATGGAGAATATTATGTAAGCAGCTAGACATAAGAAAAGCATCTCCTACAAAGGGAGAAATATCAGAATGACTATAGATATCTCAGCTAAAACATTTCAAGCCAGAAGAAGATGGTCATTAACCTTCAGTCTCCTAAAACAAAACAACTTCCAGCCCAGGATCCTGTATCCACCTAAACTGAGTTTCATTTGTGATGGAGAAATCAAATACTTTAATGACATACACATGTTGAAGAAATTTGCCATAACTAAACCAGCTCTCCAGGATATTCTCAGACCTATCCTCCTGAACAACCAGCACAATGCTCTACCTCCAAAGTAAACTCACTCAGAAAATTTGGGAAAAAACCCAACTTCCACAGTGGTGAAAGGATTAAAAATGTACACTGGACAACCAAAAATTATGACACTTAAAATACAACCAGGTTTATCAATTCTCTCAATTAATGAGAATGCTTTAAATTGTCCTCTAGAGGTGCAGACTGGCTGATTTGATACATAAACTCAGACTGGATATCTGCTGTATACAAGAATCTCACTTTACCTTAAAGAATAAAAATAGACTCAGGGTGAAGGAATGGACTTGTATAATACAGGCAAATGGAAACCAGAAAAAGCAGGGGTTGCAATCTTAGTAGCAGATACAATTGGATTTAAACCAATAAAGATAAAGAAAGATAAGGAAGGTCACTACATATTTGTCAGGGGAAACACCCAACAGGAAGAGATTTTGATAATGAACATTTGTGCACCGTACCAGAATGCTCCTCAATTCACAAAGCAGAGCCTAATGGATATGAACAATTTGATATCTTCCTGCACTATAATAGTTGAAGATTTTAACACCCCTTTGACAGTTTTGTATAGATTCTCCAAGAAGAAATTAAACAAAGAAATATTAGACTTAAACCTGACCCTAGAACAAATGGACTTTACAGACCTCTACAGAACATTTCACCCTAATAAAACTGAATATACATTCTTCTCATCAGCTGATAGGTCATCCTCCAAAATAGATCATATCCTAGGACACAAGTATAACCTTAGCAAATTTAAAATAATAGAAATTATTCCTTGTATCTTCTCAGACCACCATGGAATAAAAGTTGAATTTAATAGCAACAGAAATCCTCATATTCAAACAAAGTTATGGAAACTAAATAATCTTGGGCTGAATGATAGCTGGGTCAAAGACAAGATTTAGAAGAAAATCACCAAATTTTTGGAACAAGATGGTAATGAAGACACAAATTATCAAAATGTGTGGGATACTGCAAAGGCAGTCCTAAGAGGGAAATTTATAGCATTGGAACCTTTCATTAAGAAAACAGAAAGAGAAGAAGCCAACAACTTAATGGATCATCTCAAGCAACTGGAAAAAAAAGAACATTCTAATCCCAAACCCAGCAAAATAAAAGAAATAACCAAAATTAGGGCAGAATTAAATGAAACTGAAAACAAAAGAATCATTCAGAAGATCAATGAAACAAAAAGATGGTATTTTGAAAAGATTAACAAAATTGATAAACCTTTGGACAACCTAACCAGAAATAGAAAAGTAAAATCTCTAATATCATCTATCAGAAATGATAAAGGAGAAATAACAACAGACACTTTAGCAATTCAAAAACTCCTCAATGATTACTATAAAAATCTCTATTCCCAGAAAGATGAAAATCTGAAGGAAATAGACCAATACCTGGAATCACACCACCTTCCTACACTCAACCAGAAAGAATTAGAAATCTTGAATAGTCCTATATCAACCACTGAAATAGCATCAACAATACAAAATCTCCAAAAAAAGAAAAGTCCAGGACCAAATGGCTTCAGATCTGAATTTTATCAAACCTTTCAAGAGCAACTAGTACCTATATTATACAATGTTTTCCAAAGCATGAAAAAACATGGAAAACTGGCCAACACATTCTATGCAGCAACTATCACTCTGATACCCAAACCAGGAAGGAATCCAACAAAGAAAGAAAATTATAGACCAATATCATTAATGAATATCGATGCAAAAATTTCAATAAGATCTTAGCAAACACAATTCAACAACACATCAAAAAAATTATACACCATTATCAAGTTGGCTTTATTCCAGGGTTATAGGGCTGGTTCAACATACACAAATATAAATATAATACATCACATCAATAAAATAAAAAACAAATACCATATGATTCTCTCAATTGATGCAGAAAAAGCCTTTGATAATATCCAGCATCCTTTCATGACCAGAACACTTAAGAAAATGGTATAGAAGGGAAATTTCTTAAACTGATAGCAAACCCACAGTTATCATATTGAATGCTGTAAAACTGAAAACATTTTCACTCAGATCAGAAACCAGGCAAGGATACCCACTATCTCCACTGCTATTCAAGATAGTAATGGAAGTCTAAGCCATTGTAATCAGGCAAGAGAAGGCCATCAGGGGTATCAAAATAGGGTCAGAGGAGATCAAACTCTCACTCTTCACTGATATGATCTTATACCTGGAAAATCCCAGGGACTCAACTTCAAAACTCTTACAAGGGATCAAGGAATACAGCAGCATTTTAGGATACAAAATCAATACTTACAAGTCAGTAGCTTTTATATATGCCAACAATAGTCAAGCTGAAAATACAATCAAGGACTCTATTCCTTTTACAGTAGTGCCAAAGAAGATAAAATATCTGGGAATGTAACTAAGAAAGGACATGAAAGATCTCTATAAATAGAACTATGAAACTCTGAGAAAAGAAATAGCTGAAGATATTAACAAATGGAAAAACATACCATACTCATGGCTGGAAAGAATCAACATTGTTAAAATGTCCATACTACCCAAAGCAATGTACAGATTTAATGCAATCCCTATAAAAGCAATGTCATTCTTTAAAGAACTTGAAAAAATAGTACTTCATTTTATATGGAATCAGAAAAAAACTTCGAATAGCAAATACATTACTCAGAAATAAGAATAAATCAGGAGGAATCACTTTACCAGATTTCAGGCTATACTATAAATCTATGGTGATCAAAACAGTATGGTACTGGCCTAAAAACAGAGTGGTAGAGGTATGGAACAGAATAGAAAACCAAGAGATGAACCCACTACTTATTGCCATTTGATATTCAACAAGCCTATCAAAAATATTCGGTGGGGGACAGACCCCTTATTTAACAAATGGTTCTGGGTGAACTGGATGGCAACCTGTAGAAGACTGAACCTGGACCCTCACCTTTCATCATTAACAAAAATTGATTCTCAGTGGATAAAAGATTTAAACTTAAGACATGGAACTATAAAAATAGTACAATAGAGTGCAGGGAAAACACTTGAAGAAATTGGCCTGGGAGAATACTTTATGAGGAGGAACCTCCAGGTAATTGAAGCAACCCCCAAAATACATTACTGTGATCTGATCAAACTAAAAAGCTTTTGCACAGCCAAGAGCACAGTAAGTAAAGCAAACAGACAACCTTCAGAATGGGAGAAGATTTTTGCAGGTTATGCTTCTGACAAAAGTCTGATAACTAGAATCCACAGCTAATCAATAAGAAAAGAACAAATAATCCTATTTCTATGTGGGCAAGAGACTTGAACAGAAACTTCTCTGAAGAAGACAGGCACATGGCGTATAAACACATGAGAAAATACTCATCATCCTTAATCATCAGAGAAATGCAAATCAAAACCACTTTGAGATATCATCTAATTCCAGTAAGATTAGCCTACTTCACAAAATCCCAAAACTACAGATGTTGGCATGGATGCAAAGAGAAGGGGATGCTTCTACACTGCTGGTGAGAATGCAAGCTAATACGAACTTTTTGGAAAGTAGTTTGGAGAACACTTAAGGAACTACAAGTAGACCTACCATTCGATCCTGCAATTCCTCTACTAGGTATATACCCAGATGATCAAAAATTATCTTACAGCAGAGACATTTGCACCAGAATGTTTATTGCAGCCCAATTCATAATAGCCAAGACATGGAAACAGCTCAAGTGCCCATTGACCCATGAATGAATGAACAAATTGTGGTATATGTACACAATGGAATACTATGCAGCCATAAAAAGATGGAGACTTCACATCTTTTATGTTTACTTGGATGGATCTGGAACATATTCTTAGTAAAGTATCTCAAGAATGGAAAAAAAAAGTATCCAATGTACTCAATACTATGAAATCAATATATAACCACCTACACACTCATACGAATGGCAAAACATAACTATAGTTCAGAAAGTAGAAGGGAAAAGGAGAGAGAAGGGAGGGGAGTGGGTTTATGGGAGGAGGGAGGGTATTGAGGGGACCTCACCTAATGTGTGTGATGCAGTGGTACATTTCAAAACTATTAAGAAATGAGTATAGTTGTGATGGATGTGTTACTTAGTTCAATTTAAGCATTCCACATTGTATATCAAAGCAATACCCTGAACCCCATAAATACATCAATGTTCAAAGTAATGATTTAATTAAAAAATAATAATTATATAAGTATAAGGAAATTAAAGTGATAGACCTGTGTATTTTAGATAACAAAATTATTTGATATTTAGAAAGACTAAGAGACCTCTTGAAAGAAAACTAAAACCAAATTTTCCCCTTAAATAATAGGAAAATTTGGTAAAGTAGTTTGAGATGTTATAAAATAAAAAAAAGAAAACCTTTTCTCTTATATGGTAATAAGCAAACACCTGAAAATTGAAGTAGGCCAAATATGATATACATCATGACAAAAAAAAGAATTACACAATCTTACAAATAAGTATAACCAGAAAAATGTACCTTTATAAATAAAATTTTCATAAAATTATATTACATGATATAACTCAAGATCTGAACAAACAAAGAGACATACAATGTTTGAAAAATTTTATTAAGATGACAATTATTTTGAAATTTAATATAATACCAATTTTAATCCCAATATACCTTTTTTTGAAATTGGATAAAATTATCATTGGATTATTTTGAGTTTAATTTTGAGTGACAATTACCAATAAAAGCAAGAAAAAGAAGAATAGAAAGGGAGAACTTTACCTACATTAAATATTATTCAAAATATCCATTCAAATCAGTTAGTTCATCATAATATAGCATATAAATAGATATATAGATTAATGAAACAGATCGGAATATACAGAATAATATCTAAGTATATATGAGAATTTAATCATACACAATAACACTAATATTTCAACAGCAGGAAAACATAAACTGTTTATAAATGGCACTGAAATAACTAGCTTCAGAAGAAAATGCAGTTAATCTCTGTCTTACCCAAAACACAAAATGCTAGAAGATTTAAAGATTAAGTCAAAAAATAATAAAACAATAAACATTAGAAAAGAAATAGTTAAGACATTTCTGTACTACTTAAGGTCCACATAAAATAAAAACATGTATACAGATCATACAAAATTTCAAAAGCATTGTATGCAAAAAGATCCCATTAAAAAAAGGAAATAGAAAACAATGATGTATCTGGGAAAAAATTTAATGTAAATTATATGAGTTAATACCCATTTAGTATAAAGAACCCTTTCTAACATCCCAGTAGAAAGATTAGCAAAGAAGCAATGCACAAAAAGGCAATTCTAAATGGCCAACAAACATTCAGATACTCAACCTCGCCAATCGTTGGTGAATGCAAATTAAAGTAATGAAATATCCCTTTATGCCCATCAGACTGGCAAGCATTGAACAGAGCAATAACACTTATTGCTGGCGGGGATACAGGAGAAAGGGATGCTCTAATATATTGCTGGTGGAAATGTTCATTATTATAGCTTCTTGGAAAACAAGCTGGCACTACCTATTAAGTTAAAAAATATTCTTTGACCACAATATTCTCATTGTGGGAACCTATCCCAGAGAAACAAATGCATTAGTAGGCAAAGAGACATGTACAAGGATATTTATTGCATCACTGTTTATTGTGCCAAAAGGCAGGAAATTTGTAAATTCCTACTAGTAATGGATGTTGGTTATTGTGAATGTTATAGAACATCATGCAACTTAGTATTATATCACTTGAGTTGTATTTCTTTCCACAATGTAGTGCTGTGCCAGAAAAGCAGGGTGTAAGAAATGGGTATAATATGATCTCATTTTTTTAAATTAAAAGTATACATAAACACACACAAATACGAGATGATACAAACCAGGTTCTCACAAGGGATCACCTGAGCAGAGTGACAAGATATGGTCTAGGTAGATGGCATACAAATGGGAAAAAGGGATCACAGCAAAAAGAAGAGGTGGGGGGAACAGCTAAAATCCAAATGTGAAATTTGACCTCATCTGAGACAGAGAGACTGTAATATGGACCCACATTATCCTCCTTTTCTGGTGTTTATTTCTTGTATAATATCCTCCCCTTGAGTGTGGAGGAATCTGTGAGCCCCACAGGTCTCCCACACTGACGATAATTTTATATCAGGGCATATAGAGCCTTCTTATCTTTTTTACCTGTTGTGTAGTGTTCTATTGTATGGATGGACTAGTCCTTTAGTTGTGGATATTTATATTGTTCTAATATTAAGTGATATTTTAAAAATGTTAATCCCAGCTATATCTCTTTCCTAATTATAATTCTTTTTTTTTTTTTTTTTTTTTTTTTTTTTGGTAGAGACAGAGTCTCACTTTATCGCCTTTGGTAGAGTGCTGTGGCATCACATAGCTCATAGTAACCTCCAACCTCCTGGGCTTAGGTGATTCTCTTGCCTCAGCCTCCCAAGTAGCTGAGACTACAGGTGCCTGCCACAACGCCTGGCTATTTTTCTTGTTGTTGCAGTTTTGGCTGGGGCTGGGTTTGAACCCACCACCCTCAGTATATGGGGCCAGTGCCCTACCCACTGAGCCACAGGCGCTGCACCCCTAATTATAATTCTTGATTAGCTTCTCAAATGATATTCAGAATAAAATCTACACTTTCAGCTTATCTTGTGAAGCCATTACACCTGGTGCCTGCCTCCTTCCCTGACTGTCTTGCACTCCTTTCTCATTGGCTCACTGTGATCTATCCAAACTTGCATTCTTTCTCTTTCCTCTCTCTATCAAGCTTCTTCTTGCTTTATGGTTTCACAATAGATATACTCTTCCCCAGCTTTTATGTGACTTGCTTCTTCAGATTTTAATTTAAATGACCACTCAAACTAAAGTAGCCACCCAGTAACACTCTATAAATTATCATCCTACATGAATAGTCTGCACATCATTCTCAAATCATCCTAGTGTGATCGTGGTGGGTGGAAGCCATGGAAATGCACTTCTCTGATCTCTAAGTGTTGGGAGTGGAGAGTCCCAGCTGTTGTGCTCTAAAATCCATGGCTTCATTTACACAAAAGCCACTTTTTCCCTGGACTGCTTCCAACCAGTGACTGGCGGCAGCAGGGATACTACGGCAGACGTGAGACTGCTTTGATGGGAAAGCAGTCTTGACTTGAGGACTCCTTGATGGCCTTTCCAGACTGTGCTTAGAATTGTAAAACATGAAAACATGAACATGCTACTCTCTAGAAATTTGCACTGAGATCTGGTAGCAATGGTTGTCTCTGGGAGGAGTGGGTGACAGGAGTTGAAGGGTGATCCAATTTATATTGTGTTATGTTGTGTTGTATTGTATTACTTTAATTTATTTTTTGTTTCTGTTTTTTTTTTTTGTTTGTTTGTTTTTGAGACAAAGTCTCACTTTGTCATCCTGGGATTGATTTGAATGGTGCCATAGCTTACAGCAATCTCAAACTCTTGGGCTCAATGATTATCTTGCCACAGCCACCTGAGTACCCAGGACAACTGGTACCCACCACAAAGTCCAACTGGTTTTTCTATTTTTAGAGGAAATGGGATCTCACTCTTATTCAGGCTTATCTCAAAATCCTGAGCTCAAGCAAAAAAATCCAGCTGGCTTGGCCTCCTAGAGTATTAGGATCATAGGCATGAGCCACCATTTCAGGTCTCAATTTTTAGTGTATACACTTTAGCACTTTAAAAATTTTGAAAACTTCTTCATGTATGAGTAAATAAATTAAATTAAAATCAAACATGATAAAGGAATAAATTATCATCCAAATAGAACACCAAATCAATATCTCCAATCGAGAGTCACCCCCTTCCTTCCTTTCTTTCCTCTGTCGATCACTCAGTGTCAGATGTAGATTCATGTCCCCTGGCTCTCCCCTTCACTTATTTTATAGCCTTCTCTCCTAATACATATTTTTTTTACATGTTTAATCTTGTCTTGGCATTTGCTGCTTGGATGAACAGGACTAAGATGTCAAGGAAAACTAACATTTCAAGACTGAATGAGAAAAAGAATTTCAAAAAAGCAATAGAATAGGTATGCTCAGAGCAGTAAAAAGAAAATCAATAAAATCTTGCACCATTGAAGAGGAGGGAAAAATGATATTTCTATGGAGGAGAGCTATAAAAATTATGCATTGCTCTTGTGAATTAAACATACTCAGGACTGCAAGTATCAGTCTTTACCTTGGCATGAGTCATCAATGGTCTTGCTGAAGGTGGTATTGGTGGAAATGTGAGGGTGAGAACTAAAATACAACTCTTCAGAAGTGAGTGTAGGAGGAAGAAATGTAGGAAACAAGTACAGACAATTCTTCTAATAAAAGAGAAGTGAAAGTAAGTAGCAATGTGACAGTGAGGAGATGAATGTCAAGAGGAGGTTTTCTTTTTGCCTTGCTTTTGTTTACGGAAAGAGATTAGAGCATGTTTTATGGTTAATGAGAATGACCAGTAATAGGACACTGAGAAGAAAACAAAGAATAACTAAAAGAATAAGATCCCCCAGGTTATTTATCTGACAGGATTCAGGACACAGATTGATTTTGTTGACTTTAGCTCTTCCTTTTGTCACAGAAATAAAAGAGGGAGAGCAGGTGTTGCTACAGGGGTTGACTTAAGAAGTTAAATGTCTCTTCCAATGGTGTTTTTTCTCTCTCAATAAAATAAAATCTACACCTATTGTTGAATGAGAGAGAAAATATTGGAAAGCGGGAGGCCTCAAAATAATTTTATAGGGAATGGAAGATCAAGTTGACACATTCCAGGTGTTATTGGCAACCATACACCCATAAATGCCTATCTGGCCAGGCATGGTGGCTCACACCTGTAATCCTAGCACTTTGGGAGGCCAAGGCAGGTGGACTGTTTGAGCTCTAGAGTTCAAGATTGGCCTGAGTCTGCTGGTAGGATTGCAAAGTAATATGTTCCTTTTGGAAAGACATCTGGAGAACACTTAGAAAACTAAAAATAGACCTGCCATTTGATCCTATAATTCCTCTATTAGGTATATATACAGAAGACCAAAAATCACACTACAATAAAGATATTTGTATCAGAATGTTCATTGCAGCCCAATTCATAATTGCTAGGTCATGGAAGAAGCCCAAGAGCCCATCGATCCACGAATGGTTCAATAAACAGTGGTATATGTACACCATGGAATACTATGCAGCCATTAAGAAAGATGGAGACTTTACTTCCTTCATGTTTACATAGATGGAGCTGGAAAATATTCTTCTTAGTAAAGTGTTCCAAGAATGGAAGAAAAAGTATCCAGTGTACTCAGCCCTACTATGAAACCCAGGAATTTAGCCCAGGAATATGGGGAGAGGGGAGAGGGAGGAAAGGGGAGGGTGGGTGGAGTGATGGTGATTGGTTCATCCTATAAGGGTACATGTGATTCTCTCTAATTGTAGAATATAAATGTCTTAACACAATAACTAAGAAAAAGACATGAAGGCTATGTTAACCAGTTGAATGAAAGTATTTCAAATTGTATACAGTAACAGTACACTGTACCCCATGATAGTATTAATGTACACTGCTATGATTTAATAAAAAAAATTAAAAAAAAAGATTGGCCTGAGTAAGAGTGAGACCCTGTATCTACTATAAATAGAAAAAACTAGCTAGGGTGTGGTGGTGCATGCATATAGCTCCAGGTACTTGGAAAGTTGAAGCAAGAGGATTGCTTGAGCCCAAGAGTTTGAGGTTGCAGTGAGCTATGTTGATGCCAGGGCACTCTACCCAGGGTGATGGAGTAAGATTCTGTCTCAAAACAACCAAAAAAAAATTGCATATATATATATATAATATTAGATATAATACTATTATTATATGTGTATATATGATATTAATATATAATATTATATATATACACACACACATCATACACACACATATAAATGCCTTTCTGTTTAATTGATGAATTGTGTCTAGCAGTATGTAGTTGCTTATATACAAAGGTGGAGACATAAGACAGCTGCGTTCTTCCAGATATGGGCCTTTGCCCAATGTAAGTGGTGAAAAGACAATAGAAACAAGAAGGGTTAGCAAATTGGCAAGAGCAGACAGAATGTTGGACCTTGCACTTTTAGCAAAATAGGGAGCCGAATAAAGAAACAAAGATGTTTACATGATGGGGAGAGTATAAAGAACTGAAATCCTTGTAAATTAAGAAAAAAAAAAAGAAAATATTTTATAAATAATTGTAAGAACCCAAATGAGAGAAGACTAAACAAATTTGGGTGTCTGAATTTACCACTAAGAAATGGAGGCTTTTCAGGGAACACACAATGTCTGAGACACATGTGTCCACAGAAGAATCAGTGCCTAGCAGAAAAATAGAAAAGAAAGACCCAGAAGAGGAAGAGGTCAAGGAATGGAAACATCAGGGGACTGGACAGGCCATTCTAAAGTCCATTTAACAACACAAGATAATGGTACCAGCACAGCTTGAGAGAAGAAAGAATGAGAGGAGTTGATTATTTTACCCAAATAGAGAGGATAATATTGATGAGGAGGCACAGAAGGTGACCCAACCAAATAGTGTACATTTAAAACAAAACAAACAGAGATTTTACAGGAGAAGAAAGAAATGCCTTTTTGCCATGAAACGTAGAAGAGATGCTTATACATGTTCAGGGTGGTGACTCAGCGTGCTCCTGCAAAGCTGGTCTGCTTCAGACCTGGGAGGATGTCCAGGTGGGCAGGGGCCTTGTCTTTGCCATATGGGATGACCACGTTTTCAGAATTTAAAAAATGGAACTCATGATGAAGAAATTATATATGTATTTATAAAACATTGTGATGGGACAGACATTGGCAGTTGGGCCTGATCAAGAAAATTAGGGGCAGGTTGTCACCATAATTGGGACATAGCTTCTAGTTCAATAAGTAGGATGTAGAAACCAGGTCCCCCAAACATTTGTCTCTCTACTTCAGTTTTCTGTGTGGCAGGATCCTTCTATGACCTACCCAAAGCTGGAATAGGGATGAAGAAGAGCAAGGGACCCAGTGAAGGATTATTTAGGTATCTAAGTTACACTTAACTAAACCTTGTAGTCAATAAAAAACATTTCCTTGACGATAAATGTTTTTACATGTTTTTGTTGGTTTTCTTTCCTTCCTTCATTCATTCAGCCAACGCCTTTTGCTGCCTACTATATGCATGTATCAGGCATTGAATTATATCCGGGGGAATCAGTGATGAAAGAGACATGGTCCCTGTTCCAATCGAACTTACACTAAAAGAAAGAAAAATGGTAAATAAATAAATAAATAAACAAAACTATACTATAGCACAATAATTCCACAGCAGAGTTATAAACATTGCTTTAAAAGCAAGAAAACAGAATGATTTATTTTTACTTAAATTATGATTACATATAATAAAAGCTATCGAGCCTCCTATCCTCTGCCACATGCTGTCCGTATACTTTACTTATATCCATGACCTTATTTAATATTCACATCACATCAAGGTGGGTATTTTCATTACTATTAGTTATTATGTGAGCATATAGGGTAGGAGAGGGGATAAATAAGTTATCCAAGGGTAAGTCATAGGAATGAAACGTGAACTCATGACCTCTGACCAAAAAGATTCATGAGTTGTTATTTTCATGCCTCTGATGCATGATGTTAAAGTTTAGTCTTATTTGAGAATCCTTTTCAGATATGAGATTTACAATGATGTGGTCACTGATATGTTTCTGAGAGCTCGAAAAGCAACTTGAGGGTCTGCAATTGTTGTTGTTGTTCCTCTAACATTTCTCCAGATCACAGCTCTAGTTCTGGAGCTTTTGTCTGCTGGCCAATTGTGCTAATCAATCATGGCACTACTTTCCAATGAGCAGAATGAGTCCCAGTGCTTTTCCACCTGGTAACCCAAGAGGGCATGATTAACTTATCAACTTCAACAGGAAAATTGGATATGTCTGCTATCTCTGTTCTAAAAGGTAAACTGCCCTGGTGAATACCAATTAGGAGAAAGATACAATATTAAAAAATGATAAGATAGAACAGGCCCATGGAAAACATCTAGATGAAGATTTAGTACATAGTAGGGCCTTTTGAGTTTAGTAAGCTCTCGATAAATACATGCTGACTACATATTAAAAAGAGAAGATCTTTTCCTTTCCTGTCATTTCCCCACATTGTTAAATCTCCTGAATTTCTTTGATGTATCAGGATGACTTGTAAATAGCCTCTCTGCTTCTCTGTTGAGATTATGAAGACTTCAACATGACTTACTCTAGAAGGACTAAGGGAAGGGGATCTGAGCAAGCCGTCCCAGAGGCTCCAAGATGCCTGCGTCAGAACATTGATGTATGGCTGCGTGTGGGCTGAGGGTAATGATGCTGGTCAGCTGGAGGGCTTTCCCCAGGCCCTTAATCTGTCACCCCCTTGACGCCTGTCTTCCTCTGGAAAGTGACAGATGATACATTGAGCCATGGTGGTAATGTAAACCTCAGTGTATTCTGGAATCCCAAGTCTACTGTTCTTATGACAAGCACTTCTTTTATATACAATTTATTTCTCTCTGGAAAGCTCTGTCTAGACACAGCCTTCATTTCCAGAGACACTCCTTATCTTTAATGTGATCTTCCAGGCTTGAGAAATAAAGTACAGGCTAGGCAATGGGTTTTTTTTGGAGACCTGAGTAAGGATCTATTCAGAATTGGAAAGATGGTACACTGTGAACACACGCCCCCTTACCATATACCAGGACATGAGGATCTTAAAAACCTCAATCTCTTCCTCCCCTCCAATGGACTCAGCTGCAACTCAGACTTTGGATTTTACCTTGCAAATGCAAATAATATAACCTAATCATATGTGCCCTCATATTAACCTAGAATAAATTTAAAAAAACCCCAAAGCCTTCAATCTCATCCAGTCTGTGCAAGTTTGTGTCACTATACAAGTAATACTAAAGATGAAATTTGTATATCCTTTCCCCAACTGGTATTAAATAGGCTGTATTTATCTTTTCTAAAAGCATTGTTTTTAATCAACATAATTTGGAACTCTCTTATTTATAGCTATATAACTAGCTTAGAAAAAAATATAAGTCTGAAAACATGGCCTACCTTTGTGCACATGACCTTGAGTAGAACATTTCCACTTTCCCAGTTTCAGTATTCTCATTTTCTAAAATTAATCATTTAGACTAGTTGATCTCTAGGGCTTCTCCCACTTCTAATTTTCTGTGACTCCATTAATCAACTGTCCCCACAGTGATGTAGGCAAACTTCTAATTATCCAATGAAACTTTGATAAGATGCTGTGTAAATAGTTGTAATTCTTTCTTTGTGTTGTATTCACTTAGACTCCACCTTAAATAAATAATCAGCCACCTAATTTAGAATTTCGTCCCCAGTCTGCTTAGTATTTATACATGGTATAACTGAGTGACAAAAAAAAAAAAAAGAAAGAAAAAAAAGGGATGTCTTACTTACAAATGTGAACTTTATTCACAAAGCTGGACTTAAAGAGCAACAGGAAAAAGATCTTAAATATTTTACATCTTTTGATAAGGACTATGATTATTTACATGACTAGGTGAAAATAATAACATTCTTTTCTCCTAATTAATTGATAATTTCATGTCTCTCCTAGAAATTCAAGTAAAGATCAAAGAAAAAAAAACTTGGTGGGGAAGAATTAATTTTTACATATATATATATATATACACATATATATGTATATATACACACACATGCAGATTAATTGGGATATAATTCATAAACTATAAAATTCATCCATTTGAGTATATAATCCAATGTTTAGTATAGTCACAGAATTATGAAATCATCACCATGATGAATTTTAGGAAGATTTTAACCCTCCTAAAAGAAACTCCACATCCATTAGTAGACCCTCTCCATACATCTCTTCCTTCCTCACCTGCCCCAGTCCTAGGAGGCCACTTTGTCTCTATGTGTTTGCTTATTTTGATAATTTTATATAAATAGTCTCAAACAATGTGTGGTCTTTGTGACTGACTTATTTAACTTAGCATAATGTTTTTAAGGTTCATCCATGTTGCACTATTGATCAGGACTCTGTTCCTTTTCATACCTGAAAATATACAATTGTACAAATATGCCACATTTTGTTTATCCATGTATCAATTGATGGACATGCAGGTGGTTTCCAGCTTTTGGTTATTATGAATAATACTGATAGGAACATTCTTGTGCAAATTTTTGTGTAGACACATATTTTAATTCTAAGAGTGGAATTGCTGGGTCAAAAGGAAACCTATGTGTACCTTTTTGAGCCACTTTCAGACTCTTTTCCAAAATGGCTAAACAATTTTACATTTTTACAAATTTGTGAGGGTACCAACTTCTCCACATATGAGCCAACACTTGTTATTATTTACCGTTTTGATTTTAGCTGGCCTAGTGGCTATGAAATGGAATCTTATTGTGGTATTGATTTGCATATCCCAGATGATTAATAATGCTGATTATCTTTTCATGTAGTCATTGGTCATTTGCATATTTGTCTATGGAGATCTTTTGTCCAACTTTTAATTGGTTTGTTCTTTTTTTTTTTTTGACAACAGTCTTACTTAGTCGTCCCCGCTACAGTGCAGTGGCATCCTCTTAGGTCACTGCAACCTTAAACTCCTGGGCTCAAGGGATCCTCCTGCTTCAGCCTACTGAGTAGCTGGGGCTGCAGGAAACCACCCCCCCAACCCAGCTGATTTTCTACTTTTTGTAGAGACAACGTCTCCCTTTTGTTCAGGCTGGTCTTGAACTCCCGGCCTTAAGTGATCCTCCTGCTTTGGCTTCCCAAAGTCCTAGGATTACAGGCGTGAGCCACCACAGCCAGCCTATTTGTCTTTTTATAATTTAGTTTCAAGAATTTCTTATGTATTCTAAATTCTATGCCAATCTCTTATCACATACATGATTTGATTTGAAAATATCATTATCCCATTCTATGGATTATTTTTCACTTACTTGATGGTGTTTTTCTTTTTTGTTTGTTCATTTTAAGATTTTTCTTATTTCAAAATACTAGGGAGGTACAAATGTTTTTGTTACATAGGTAGCTTTATTTAGGGCAATAAATGTGCCCTACACCCAAATAGCGCTCCTGTTATGTAGGTTTTTAACCTCTCCCCTCCTTGTCCCCCTCTTTATTTTCAGCAGTTTTTGCTTCTATCTGTGTTCATGTGTGCCCACCGATTAGTTCCAAGTTATTAGAGAGAACACGTGGCCTTTGTGTTTCTTTCTATTCTTGAGATACTGCTCTGAGTATAATGGTCTCCAGTTCCTTGATGAGATTTATGGGAGGGTGACCGGAAAGATCACCTATATTTCTGTCTAACAAGGGTACAAGTGAACTTTTCTGGAACTAGAATGTAAACGTTTTGACACAATGACTATGCAAATGACATGAAATTTATGTGAACCAGCTTGATGAAAGTATTTCAAAATGTATATGAAAACACTACACTGTACCCCATGTTTGCATTAATGTATACAGCTATCATTTAATAAAAAAAATGGGCAAAAAAAAAGTAATTTTCTTTTTAATTGAAGAATTCCAATTTACCTACTTTTTCTATTTTTGCATGTCAGCTGGCATTATAGCTAACAACTCACTGTCAAGCAAAGTTCATGAGAATCTACCCCTGTGCTTTCTTCCCAAGTTCTATAGCTTTAGCTTTTATATGTAGCCTTTGATTCATTTTGAGCTAACTTTTGTATACAATGTGAGGTAGGAGTACAAAATTACTCTTTTTCATGTACATATCCACTTGGCCCAGCACCATACCATTCATTCCCCATTGAATAGAGTCAGCATCATTGTTGAAAATAAATTGACTATAGATAACAGGGGTTTATTTCTAAATTCTTGCCTATTTCATTGCTTTAGGTCAGAATCACACTGTCATGATTACTGTTACTTTGTAGTGAATTTTGAAATCAGAAAATATGAGTCCTCCAAATATTTTCTCCCTTGTCAAAATTATTTGGGCTAATCTGAGGCCTTGGGTTGCCACATGAATTTGAGAGTCAGTTTGTAAATATCCACATATAAGCCCACTGGGATTCTTTCAGAAATTGTGTTCAATATGAAGGTAAAATTGCCAAATATTGCTATATTAATGATATTAAATCTTCTGCTCCATGAACATTCATATTATTCTATTTTTTTAGATCTTTCAAATTTCTTCAAATAATGTTTTGTACTTATCAGAATATATGTTTTACACTTTTTATTAAACTTGTTATGAAGTAATCGATTATTTTTGATGCTATTGTAAATGAAATTAAAATTATTTCTTAATTTTTTTTCTTTTTTTTTTTTTTTGGAGACAGAGTCTTACTTTTTTGCCTTCAGTAGAGTGCCATGTCATCATACCTCACAGCAACCTCAAACTTTTGGGCTCAAGTGATCCTCTTGCCTCAGCCTCCTGACTACCTGGGACTAATAGGTGCCCACCACAATGCCAGCTAGTTTTAGAGATGGGGTCTCGCTCTTGCTCAGGCTGTTCTGGAATTTGTGAGCTCAAGTGATCCACTAACCTTGGCTTCCCAGAGTGCTAAGATTACAAGTGTGAGCCACCACAGCCAGGTTTATTTTTATAATTTAATTTTAGGATTTTTCTCTGATAATGTATGGAAAACCAATGGATTTCAGTTTGTTGATATTGTCTCCTGAAATCGTGTTGAACTCCCTTATTAGATCTAATAGATTTCAGTGGAGTCCTTGGGTTTTCATATATATATGTATAAATTTATACATATGTAAAATCATAATGTCAGCTGTGAGTTGGGATGGTGTTATTTCTTCCTTTTTAATTTGGATGTCTAGTTTCCATCTTGTTCCTTCCTTTGTCTGGCTAGAACTTTTAGCAAAAGATTGGGTAGAAATAGTAAGAAAGAGCATCCTTGTCTTGTTCCTAACCTTAGAGGGAAAGAATTCACTCTTTTGCCACCTGTGCCTGTTCATGAGTTTGAATAGATACACTTCCTCAGGCTGAAGAAGTTTCCTTCCATTCTAGTTCATTGAGCTTTTTACCATGGAGGGCAGTTGTATTTTATCAAATTCTTTCTCTATATCTGTGGAGATAATCACACATTTTTTATATTTTATCCTATTTCTGTGGTGCACTATATTAATTGATTTCTGTGTACTAAATCAACCTTGAATTTCTGAGATAACTTGCACTTAATAATGGTGTTAAATCATTTTTATATGTTGCTGGATTCAGTTTGCTAGCATTATCTTGAAGATTTTTCTGTCTATATTTATAAGTTATATTGGTTTGTAGTTTTTCCTGTGGTATTTTTGTCTGATTTTGGTATTAGTTTAAGGCTAACTTCAGATACAGCTGGGATATGTTCTCTTCTTTTCTCTTTTAGAAAAAGTTTGTAAAGAATTTATATAAATTGTTTGAAAATATTTTGGTAGAATTCCCCAGAATAACCATCTGGGCCAAGGCTTTTCTTTGTAGGTAGTTTGTGATTATTCATTCAATCTCTTTTTTATAGGCCTATTTAGACTTTCTGCTTCTTCCTAGGGTGGTTTTAGTCTTTCTAGTATTTGGTCTATTCCATCTAGGTTATCTAATTTGTTCATATACAAATTATTCATAGTATTCTCTTACAATACTTGTAATTTCTATAAGGTTGGCAGTAATGTCTACTCTTTAATTTCTAATTTAGATATGAGTTCTTCTCTCCCTCTCTCTCAATCTACTCAAGGATTTGTTAATTTATTTGATCTTTTCAGAGAATAAGCCTCTGATTTCATTGATCCACTGCTTTTCTATTCACTATTTCATTTTTCAATTTCTTAATTTAATTGTTTTCTTTCTTCTTCTACAAGAAAGAGATAGCTTACTTTTCTTTTCCTAGTATCTTAAGGTGAAAGATTAGGTTCCTGATCTGAGATCACTTTTTCAAGGTATGTGTTCACAGTTACAAATTTCCTTGCTACCTCTCATAAGTTTTATTTGGTATGTTGTTTTTTCTTTTCACTCATCTCAAAGTATTTCTTCTGTTCTTTGTGACTTATTATTTTAGCCATTGGTTATTTAGGAGTGTGCTGTTTAAGTTGTCCTTATTTGTGGATGTCTCAATTTATTTTTATTACATCAGATTGAAGAGCTTCTTTCTTATAAGCCTGGCCCACTAGCAATCCATTCTCCTGGTTTTTGTTTATCTAAAAATGTCTTCATTTTTACTTTATTTGTAAAAGATATGCTTCCAGGATGCAAGTGTTACTAAGTATAATGGTGTCCTTTATTTCTCCAAGTCTTTGTTTACTTCTTTAATTCTTTTTCCTCTTTTTTTTCTTTCAGATTGTATAATATGTATTGATCTATCTTTAAGTTCACTAATTATTTCTTCTGGAAATTCAAATGTACTTTTGATCCTCTATAGTGAATCTTTCATTTTAGTTAAAATGCTCTGTTTGTTGTTGTTGTTGTTGTTGTTGTTGTTGCTGTTGTTTGCAGTTTCTGGCTGGGCCAGGTTTGAACCTACCACCTCCAGCATATGGGGCTGGCACCCTACTCCTCTGAGCCACAGGCACCACCCTAGTTATTATGCTTTTTTTTTGCACTTTTTGGCCAGGGCTGGGTTTGAACCCGCCACCTTTGGCATATGGGACTGGCGCCCTACCCTTTTGAGCCACAGGCACCTCCCATTAATATGTTTTTTAATTCCAGAATTCCCATTTAGTTCTTTTTTAAAAATAATTTCTCTTTATTGATATTCTTTACTTGAAGAGACACTGTCAGTATCCCTTCCTTTACTTCTTTCATCATTTACTTCTTTAATCCTTTGATTCTTTGACCCTATTAATAACAGCTACTTTGAAGCCTTTGCCTATTAAATGTGACATCTACCCACTCTGCTCCTGTTTTCCTGCTTATGATTATTTTTTCTGCGTATGGGTCAGACTTCTGAGTTTCTTTGTATATTCCACAAATTTTACTGGACACTGGACATTTTAGGCAATACATTATAGAAAGTCTAGATCTTGGCTTCTAACCCCTTTGAGACTTGTTATTGTTACTTACCTGTTTATTTGTTTAGCAACAAACATTTTTGGATTATTTTAGTGAAGTCTATTTCTCCTTCAGTGAATTAAATTATGAATGTTTGGTTTGAGCCCACCCAGTCACACACACACACACACACACACATAAAAAAAAAAACAGCAATAAAAAATTATAGATGTTAATGGAGAGTCATGTACAGGATAGATTTTTAGTAAAACTATGACAATAAATGCTTAGCACATGCTCCTTCTATATATGCAGAAACATGTGGCCCATCTGTGCTTGTATGTGCATAGCCTGTTTCTGAAAAGAGAACCAAGAAACTAAAATAGCTGCTTTTGGGAAAGAGAACTGAGAACTGGTTAGCTATTATATAAAAAAAAAGTATATTCGTCTTTCCTTATATCCCCATATATATATATATATAATATATATGTATATTGTATTGCCATGTATATGCAATTCTTCATAACTACACAAGGAGAGAACAACTGATGTCCTAGAAAACTGATCTTAATGATAGCCTCATATTAAATTCAAGCATATATAATTTAACTAGAAATTAAATGACTTTATTTAGAAATTCTGCTTGGATTAGGGGTGAATAATTACCAAACATGAATATATCAAACTTATTTTATATTTTCCCAAAGCAAACCAACCTTTGGCTACTATTTCTTCTGGGTAAATCATTAATAATGTAAAGTATAACAGAAACGTCTAACTTTTAGGACTGAAACGTTAATCTAGAGGAAACGCATATTTGTTCATTGTTTCAAGCCCTGCTCTGTTAGCCTTCCCGGTGGTTATCAACACTCGCCTGGTTCACTTCTGTTCCACTAGGGTTTCCCCTTACATGGTCTCCTTTTGCCTGTGAAAGTTCCAAGATCTTTTACAGGCTGCATTTACTTCTGGGCAACTGCAGGCAACCAAGAAAACAGTGACTGTGGACTCCTTCTCAAACTGAGAAGTAAGTCTGAGTTCCTATCCCTAACAGGAGTTAGAGTCTCCTCCCTTTAGAGTTTGACTCTTCTCTGATCAGGTTCACTGTAGCCAGATTAACCTGTCATTAAAAAATGTAATTGTACTTCAGTTTTTCTTCCTGTTTCTTAAATGGATGCTGAACTGAGCTCTAAACCCCCTTGCCAGAAAGCTGCTGAAAAGCCCTTGGCAACAGGGAGCTGATTATTTGCAAAAGTGGGACTCTTAATTGGAAAATGTGATAGAATGAAAATAGTGAGTCCCCAGTAATCTCCTTCTAAAATGATAATGTGTTCCACTTAATGAATATTAATGTGTCATATTCATGAGCCTGGAGAATTTGAACCTGTGAGATCAGGATTTGTTTTACCTCAGAACCAAAACGTTCATTCATTCACACTTCCCTCATTCACACAGACAAGCCTGCCTCTCTTGATGGGACACCTAGATCGGGCAGCAATTAGCATGTATGCAGACCTCTTAATTGGCTGTGAAATTTTTTATGATTTTTTTTTCTGTTTCTGGGAGTAATTATGCATACATTTTATACTATATGTTCTGTTTCCTTATAAATTCTTAACAGCAAATAGCCATATGTTTTACTTCTTTAATTTCCTTGCCCAAAGGGAGTAGATATCATAGGACACCTGACCACAATTTAGAAGGAGTGATTGTGTTATGAAAAAACACAGAAGAATCTATCTATACATTCAAATGGGTATTGTGCATGTCAAGACTTTTACCTGAGGCTGTACATTTAATCCAATAATGTAAGTATTACTTAAAATATATTTGGGACTTTTTTGAGAATGGGTCAATTTTCCCAGGAATAAAAGGAAACTAAAACCTGTACCATGATTAGCTTAGTGGAGTCAAATGTGATTCATTTCTTTAAGACACATGTTCTGTGTAGTAATCGGGACTAGACCCCATGAGGACAAGCACACTTGAAGCCTATCTTTGAGATAATTCTATGTTGCAAACATGGGACTTTTTAAGAGACATTCCAGACACGGAGTTTATTTTTCAATCACTTGAGCATATATAAATGAATACTTCTTAGAAATAAAAATATGTGACAAGAAAAGAAAATCATTTTGTGGCAGAGAAAAATTAGATTTTGCTCTGCCATTTTCTAAGGAGAATGGAATCAGATAGTGTAGGGATCTTTCATTTTTTTGGAGCTCAAAACCAACCTTTGTGTAATGACCTTTTTTCCTCCTCAGAGGTGAAATAATGAGAAACACAACAGTGAAGATGAGAAGTTTTCAAAGGATGGAAGAAGCTGAAGGCTGTCTAGTGAAAGAAGGTCCCCAGACAGAGGAGGTCTCCAGCAACAGGTAAGAGAGGAAATTGAGAAAGAACAGGCAAGCTGGAGGGGTGATTTTTTTAAAGGGAAAGTGCTGGGTGCTAGTTATTATTAAAAAAAAAAAAAAAAAAAAAAACTATCCTATGTCCCTTCTGAGATGCTCAGTGAACATTTTGTGTAAATGAGGATAAGCTCAGTGGGCTATTCCTAGGGTCATGGGTGAAGACTGCAAGGGTTTTTTTTCCAGGAGAGTGATATGTTCTATTTCAGTGCTGGACCCAGGGCAGAGTATGACCAGAAGGGGGTTGCTTACCTCCCATTCTTCCTTCAGTTCCTAGCACCCTTCCCTGGAGCCCCTCACAGCTTGTCACCAACCACAAGAATCACTTCCTTCCCTACAAGTGCTAATGTGTTAACTTTGGAGAAATCTCAGTGCACTAATCCCTAGTCAAACCACAAGGCCCCAGGATAGAAAAACACAAGTATATTTAAGTGAGGGATAGAAGAGAGCAGAAAAAAAGGGGAAAGAGAGGAGAGAGGGTGATTGGCAAATTCTCACCTAGTGTGCACAATGTAAGGGTATTCAGCACACCCCCTGGGTGAAGGTCTCAGCTACAACTTCAAATTTACAAACAAAAACAATGTATCCTAAACATTTGTACTCTCATAATAATCTGAAATAATAATAAAAAAATAAAAAAATAAAGAAACACCATGGCTGGCAAAACTGCAACAGATAAAATAAGTTTTATAACAAATATGGGGTTAAAAAGAAAACCATTGGATATACATGCATGAGTGTCAAAAATAAGTAAAAAGGGTAGAAACAAAGCAAATTTGTTATCAAACAAAGCAAATTTGTTATCATTCAGAGGCATCTTCTCGGGTAAGTAAAATGTGCATCTTCGTCATGGGTGTTTGAATTTAGCTCTTCAGGGGACATAGCTGCTGGACATTGAGGGGTTGACCCAGACCACAGAATTTCAAACCAATCTTCACATGAACTTTAATTGTCTCCTGTCTCATTCTTTCCTTGAATGAAGTGGCAGCTTGGGTAAGTGATCAGGTGATCAGATACTGGCGTTTGAAGGCAGATTGAAACTCAGCTCTACAACATATCACTCCTGTGATCCAGGGCAGGATTTCATCACCTCTCTGTAGCTCATCCATAAATGCAGACTAAAAACATGCTTACCTGACTGAGTCATCCTGAGGCTCCAATGAATTGATGTAAGTAACCAGCTTAGCCCCGTCTCTGGTACCTGTGGTACACAAGGAAGCATGTTTGCTTGCCTTCCTTCATGTTCAGAAGAGCTGCCAAGTCTGAGGATTGGCAGATTCTGAGTTTTGGTTCTGATATTTAACCAAATATTTAACTCATCCATATACATTATAGCGCCCCCTCTGGAAACTGAGGACAAGACCTGAGATTCTAGTACAAAAGATTTCTGGTTATTGGAATAAGACCAGCTTGAAATTAACATGGCCCAAGGAAATCCGCAACTTCATAATGTAAATGATGATAATCTGTGCAGTAAAAAATAGTTTTAATTTTCTTCTACTTTTACTATAATAAGTAACAATATAGTTGATAGAGAAGAATAAAAAATAATAATACATACTGCTGTGAATATTTTCCACCTTTTTGGGAGAAGAAATCTAAAAGGAGAAAAGAAATGAAATAGGACACACATGATGCATAAATTTAGGAAAGCATTGAGGACTATTTAACATCTTTTAATATTGGAAAATACATTTTATACACATATCCACAGGTGTAGTTTTTACCAATAACACACACATGATATTAGAGTACATAATATTTTTAGTGCTATTTCTAAAATCTCTTTTCACTTATTCTCTTTCTTCGCTTCAGCCAATAAATTCTCCTGCCTCATATACTTCCATGATGTTGGTAAAAACCTTCGTGGGAATCCCTTCAGAGATTTCTCTGTGATTATAATATGATAACCATATACATATACGAGTGTTTGCCTTGCTCTTTTTAAAATAATAGGTCATTTACTCACTCTTCTGCACCTTTACTACATTGAATAATATATATTATTGATGTTGTTGCTGAATATATATATGCAGTTTATCGCTTCTTGGCCTTTTGGCTAAGATCAAGTGTAATGTATCTATGCAGTTCAACTGTAAAATCTCTAATTCATAGGATCTTTAGATGCTTCAAAAAATCACTTGGTTGGTTGTGTAATAACCAACCATTTACCTGTGTGTGTTACTTGGTTTACAGAGTTTTCCATTTCTGTTCTTTTCCTACATTGCCCGCAGAGATGGTTGTCCGATGATTTTATTTTTTGTCTTCTTCTTGTAAAGTGAACTCATTGCTTAAATTTGGGTTTTCTTGGCTGCCAATGAGTTTGCACATCTTTTCACACGTTTATGGGCTTTGGAGTTTTGCTGTTTTATTAAAATATTATGAATAAAAATTAATGGATTGTTTAACTGTTTTGTGCCATTTTTAGGGGATCTTAGATTTTTTCTTCCCCAATGTAATATTTGGCTTTAACTTTATGATATGATTTGTCATTCAAAATGATTGATTTCTACCCCGTTGCTAGGGCCCAAATGGTTGTGTACCTCTAAAATTTATATGTCAGAATCTAATCCTGAATGTGTCAGTATTCAGAGATGGAACATTTGGGAGATAACTAGGTCATGAGAGTGGAACCCTCATGAATGGAATTAGTGCTCTTGTAAAAGAGGCCTCCAGGAGCACGGATTCCCCTTCTACCAAGCAGGAAGGAGGAGGCAGTGAGAGCCCTCAAGCCCTCAGGAGGCACAATCTGCAGGCACCTTGATCTTGGATTTCCCAGCCTCCAGAACTGTGAGCAATAAATTTTTGCTGTTTATAAATCATCCAGTTTACGGAATTTAATGGACTGAGTCAAATGTATCTATCCTTTCTTTTATAGCTTTGGAGTTTCTAGTCTGGATCAAAAGTTTTTTTTCCACCCTTAGATGATAGGTATTATTTTGAGATAGTCTCTAAATGTATCATTGCTTAATTTTTTATATTTATTTATTTATTTTTTCAATTACATGGTAACTATGTACATTAATGCACTCCTGGGGTACAGTGTGGGGTTGTCACATGCAATCTGAAATACTTCCATCAAACTGGTCAACAAAGCCTTCATGTCATTTTCTCAGTTATTGCTTTAAAACGTTCATAGTCTACTTTTAGAAAGATTCACCTGTACCCCTATAAGCTAAACCTCAGAAGTGATCCCTCCAAACCACCTCCCTCCACCCATTCCCCCAATTTTTTGTATTTAAACCTTTACTCTATTTACAAAATATTTTCATATATTGTGTGAAATTCAGTTATAATTTTATTTCATTCCAGTTGGGAAGCCAGTGCTTCAACACCATTTATTAAAAAGTATATGCGTTTCCAGTTGAACTAAAACTTTCATATGAACCAGGATGCATTTCTGGATTTTCTATTCTGTTTTTCTTGCAGTTTTTTTTTTTTTTTTTTTTTTTTTTTTATTGGCCAGGGCTGGGTTTGAACCCGCCACCTCTGGCATACGGGGCCGGTGTCCTACTCCTTTGAGCCACAGGCGCCACCCCTATTCTGTTTTTCTTGATCTTATTGTCTCTTCTGACCAATGATGTATTGATTTGATTGTAATGGTTTTAGAATAGTCTGCATCCTGGCATGACCAGTGCCTTTCTATTTTTATTTTTTATTTGTTATTGTTGTTAAATTTGGGGAGGACTATTACCTAATATTATTTTTTCCTTTGGGGAGAGCTATTATCTAATATTATTTTTTCCAAGTAAACTGTAAAAGCAATTTTACATAATCATAAAAAGGACTCTCTTGGGCTTTAACTGAAGTGTTACTGTGTTTATTAATTTAGAAATATTTCATATTCTGTGATCTTAAACCTTGCATCTAAAGGAATGGTATGTCTTTCCATTCACCTAGATATTCTTTTGTATCTTCCAAAAGATTATATAACTTTATGCTTTATGTTCAATGCTATTTCGGTATATTTATTTCTAAGTCTTTTATAATTTATCTTTTCCATTGTGACTGGAATATTTTATTCTCATTTCTATGTACAGGGGATTATTCATAACTTACAAATCCTATTAGGAATTTTATTTTTTATTTTATTTTTTCAGCTTTTTAGAGTTTTTGAGCAAGAAATGTGACAATCATAAAACAGTTTTAGCTCTTCTTTTCCATTATCATGCACTTGAGTTTTTCTTCATTTGCTAGAACTTTAAAGTTCACGTTAAATTATAATGGTGACTGACTTTTTAATTTTAATATTAAATATTACTTAGGATAATATTTTATGCTATATTTGGTAGTTTTATTACATTTTATTTGTTCCTTGCTTCATTTTTCTACTTGGGATTTTATTTAAAGAAATGCTAAATTTAATGTCATGTCACTTCAGCATTGATTTACTTACACCTGTTTTATTGTGCTTTATTTTAATGATATAATGTATTATACAGATAGATTTCTTGATATTAACTGCCCTGGTTTTCCTAGAATAAACCTTGCTTAGTTATAATGTATTATTCCTTTTACTAACTTCACAGGATCAATTTTCTAATATTCCATTAGAACTGAAATTGTACAATATTTTCTTTTCTCTACTATCTTTATTCTGTTTGGGTATTAAATTGTATACATGAATGAATGAGATAAATGTCCATCTTTTCATCTATGGCAGGTTTAAGTAACAGGGGAATTACCTATTATTTAGAGATTGGATGAACTCAGCTGCAAACCCACCTAATGCGAGTGCCTTTTGTTAGCCCTTCCATGAAAATTACCCTATTCAAATTTTCCACTTCTAATTGGGTCAATTTTGGTAATTGATACATTGCTAAGAATACATCTATTTTGTTCAGGTTTTCAAATTTATTGCCAGAGTTTCATGCTTGATAAGACATTAATAGAAAATGTAGAAAAATGTAATTCTGTCCATAATGTAAATAGGTAGAATTGGATACGTATGTGGTCATATATTGAATAATATGAATGAAAAAATGATTGAATTTGGGGATAGGTTATTACTTCTTCCATGGGTTTCTGCTATTTTCAAATGCTATCAGCAATATTATTTAAAAGGACAAAGAATTGTACTACAGTGGATAAGAAAGAAGGTTCTAAATTTCTAAAGACAAGGATTTGAAAAATGGATCTGGGAAGTGTTCATTGTATAAGGTGGGCCATTTACTGGAAGTCTTTTAACCTCAGTTTTCTTATTTGTAAAATGGGGGCAGTAACGGTGCCTTCCTCTTAGAGGTAACGTGAGGACCAGGTGAGGCAGTGCATGGAGCTCAGTACAAAGTCTGATGCATGATTAACCCTGACTTATCATTTAGCTGCTGTCATCAGAGAAACAGAACCTGGCTGCTGTTTGACTTTCATCAAAACTGATACTATCTATGATTCCATTTCGCCTTCCCAGCCTTAAGGGCAGAGACAGCCAAAATGAATAGTCTGTTGTGTAACCACTTTATTATTATTAAGCTTACAGGTCCTGCCAAGTCAAGAGTTCAGTCTAATTCAAGATGATATGCAGATGGCAGAAACACCTTCAGGCAGAGGTGTCAGAGACACAAAGAACAATGTGAAAATGAAGAATAATAGGCTAAGAGGGAAAAAATAGCTAGAAGAATTTAGGAAGAGGCAAAAGAGTATCATTGACGGGACACAAACCATCTTAGGCTATCAGGGTTTAAAATCTGTTTCAAACTGAGTGATTGAGACTTAGTGTTTTTACCTTTGAAACAGGGCTAATAATCACATTCACCTCATAAGGTTATCCTGAGAATTAAAACAGATGATACATAAAAAGTGCTTGATGCATTGTAGACCACTCAATAAATTTTATGTTAAGAAGTGGTTAAACTATTGCAAATAAAGACTCTGAGATAAATAATGGAGTGGTGGCATGTAAGTTTCAGGATTGACTCATGAGCAACACCTGAAGTCAGCAGGAGAAGTGATGGAATAGGAATTCCCAGGGGGCCTGATTCCTAAATGAGAAAGAGAGTAGAGTAAACAGCATATACCACCGGTTTTTACTACCCCTTCATTAAACTCACAACTGGAAGAAGTCCATGGTGGTCAGGGACCTGGTATTCAAACTCCAGTTGGAGTTTCTGGAAGTTCAAACTTGTAGCACTGGAGGTAATGGGGAGGGATGATCAGTGTGCAGGTGCACATTTAGAAATGGCCCTGTAAATGGGCAGGAGAGAGAGTCTTGTCTGGAAAGATGGGGTCTCCAACACAGTGCTGTGGAGGAAAGCAGAGGTGATTAGAATAGATACCGGGAAAAGACTAGAGTTTAAAAAAAAGTGAGACAAAATGATTCAAATGCATCATGAAGACTTTAAAGTTTGGGTTTAGACTTCTGCTTTCACTTAGCAATTATCCTTGGTTCTTACAGATATTATTGTTTTGTTGTTGTCTTTTAAGCAGCTGTTTTGAAGGGACCTGGTCCTTGTAGGAGAATAAAGAAGGTTACCACAGAGACAGTCTAAGATGGTTCTAGAATAATGTTTCTTCCTTTAGATGCAAGGAAAACAGTTTTGACCAAACACTGAAGGAAATACTTAACCCAGTTAGTAAAGAATTTTCTTCCCCAAATGACAGAGGGTATTACAGGAAAAAAGATGTTTTAGACTAGCCAGGTAGGCAGACAAAAGCAAAAATAGGTAGGAAAGAGAAATAAATGTGAACATAAGTGTTGAAACCCTCTGCACACTTGTAATTTGACCAATTTGCTAGATGCTTGTCCCCTAAGATTCCTCTTGCAACTGTGAAATAGCCTTAGCAGGTTAATGACACAATCAAGCATACTGTATTGGTGCAGAGCTAGTAATCAAAGAAAGAAAAGCACCAGTGAAGGGCCAAGGAAGAGCCCTGGTGCACTGTCTTGGGATCAGAAGCCCTGCTCTCTGGGATGGAAGCCTGATGGATATTAAAAGAACAAAGCCAACTGGTTCATCATCAGGGCTATGTTTTTAAAATAGATGATGCCTCAGAATTTCTAGTCACAGAGAGGGTTATGTCCAGGGGATTAGAAGGGGATGAGAGAAAGATTCACAAGAGTGAGGCTGGACACAGCTCGGTGGCTGAGGCTCAAGTGGCTAAGGTGCTAGCCACATACACCTAAGGTGGCAGGTTTGAATCCAGCCCGGGCCCGCCAAACAACAATGACAGCTGCAACCAAAAAATAGCCAGGTGTTGTGACGGGTGCCTGTGGTCCCAGCTACTTGGGAGGCTGAGGCAGGAGACTCGATTGAGCCCAGGAGTTGGAGGTTACTGTGAGCTGTGATGCCAGGGCACTCAGCTGTGATGCCAGAGCCTGAGGCTCTGTCCCCCCTCCCCCAAAAAAGAATGAGACTGGACATGTCAAACTGCAACAACAAAAAAAATAGCTGGGTGTTGTGGCAGGCACCTGTAGTCCCAGCTACTCGGTAAGCTGAGGCAAGAAAATCACTTAAGCCCAGGAATTGGAGGTTGCTGTGAGCTATAACACCACAGCACTCTACCGAGAGTGATAAAGTGAGACTCCGTCTCTACAAAAAAAAAAAAAAAAAAAAAAAAAATGAAGCTGGAAATGTAAATTAAAACAAAGAGAGACCATTTATCAACTACCAAACTGGCAGAGAATTATGATACCTAGTGCTCCCCGGGATAGATGGAGAATAGTGCTCTAATTCATGTTACTCGTGGGAATATTCATCAGCACAGCCTCCCTGGACTCAAATTTGGTGATATGTATGGAAAACCTTAAACGTGTGAACTTTCAAAGCCATTGTTTTAGTTAGGATTAGTTCAGCTGTGTGTGATAGAAAACCAACTTCTAAAGTGAGCAAGATAAAAGTGTCTTTCTCCTTCTCTCTGGTGGTGGGCAGCCTAGGGTGGGAGGATCAGTTCATAACATGTGCCACAGGCCCAGGAAACTTCCATCATTTTGCTCGGATGGGTCCTTCTCATGTCCTCAGTGGTTCCTCTAAGTCCCATCATCCTATTAGCATTCTGTCCAAGGAGAACTGAAAGAAGACTTTACCTTTAAATGACACTTGAGAAGTCACACACTGTACTTCTACTTCTGTCTCAAGGCCTAGAGCTTCTGGCTGAAAAGGTGGCTGAAAAAAATGCCACTTTCATGTAAGCATTCGTTTGCTCAGCAAAAATACAAGGATCAAAAACTAAAAGAAAATCAGGGAATGTCTACTGAGAACAACACAGTGGTGATCTCTGATCCATTGCACTTTTATGAATTTATTTAAGGAAGTAATTAGAAAATGATTGGAAAAAAGATATGTGCAGATGTTTATTGCCCCAGTGTTACAATATGGAAAAAATAAAAACCATCTAAGACCCCCAGCAGGGAAGTGGTTCAGTAAATTATAATAACATGTAGGTGTAGGACACTCTGCAATCATTAACATGGTACATAAAAGTAAATATTCTCACATGGAAAAATAACTGTGGTGTATTTTAGCAGTGCATAAAATGATATGCCTGCTATCATCCAAATTTGTAAGACAAAGCATAAATAAAACAATAAAAGTCAGAATAGCTGTACATGAAAATGTTAATACCAATTGCTGATTGGTGGATTTACTGGCCATATTAATTTTTGTCTTTATATTTCTTTATGTTTTCTGAATTTCTCTCCAATGACTATAAATGCATGATCAAAAGTAATCACTAACCAGGATTCTATACCATATTCACCCTGCTACAGATACTCCTCTCTTTGAACCCTGGCTGTTTCTCAAACTATCAATTCACTGATTCTTCCACTTTTGACTTTTTCCATACCAATCCTTCCTAAATAAAATGAGAATGTTAATTTCCCTGTAAGAACACCTGGTATCACACTATTTTTCTGTTAAAACTTAAATGCTCTACAATTGCTTCTTCAGTTATAATAGATAAAATTTTCTTTCCTTGAACTTCCAAGTTCTCCATTTGTAGTTCTGAACCCACTTTTCTTGTCTCGTCATACCAATGGCATCTGCCCTCACAAATGTGCTGTGAGCTGGTCCTACACCCATTGCTTCTGTGTCTACACTCAAGCCATTAACTATGTCAGAAATGCCCATCTTGCTTTGACTTTGAACATTAAAATCCATCTTCCATAACCTTTAAGGACCTTCTAAGATGCTAACTCCTACCTGGAGCAATTCTGGTGAACGTGTTCCCCCCTAACTTTTTAGTAGCTAAAGGTTATCTCTGTCTTAGGGAAAAGCTCATTTGAGACTTGTCTTCCACTTTTGTTAGAATCTCACAAATTCTCTAAAGCCCAGGCCTCCATGTTATTCATCTGCACACCCTTCATTATACCTATCACAGAACTTAAATATGAGAAGAGCTCAGCCCATGCTCATGGAACTAAGTTTAATTGAATAAAATTTACATGCAGTGATAAGAAGGAGATTCTTGCTCCCCATGGAGGAAAGGAGAGGAAGAACAGACATTGTAAAGCAGTGCGGAGAGGATGTTTCAGGATTGTGAAAGAAATGAACCAGAGGAAGATGAAATAGAAAGAGTTTCCAATGAATAAAATATCACTGAACTTATTTAATAAAGATTTAGAACAGTATTTTTTAAAAGCTGGAACCAAGTCTTTTGTCATTATGCATAACTCTCCCTAAAATTGACACTCAGTGTTGTCTTGAACATCTCCAGCGACAAGAAGTTCATTGCCTTCTATGGTAACTTATTTTGGGGATTCATTGAGGGTACAAGAAACCAGGTTACATTGATTGCATTTGTTAGGTAAAGTCTCTGTTATACTTGTGTCTTCCCCCTAAAGGTGTGGCACACACTGAGACCCTCCCTTCCCCTCTTCCCTCTCTCTGCTCTTCCTGCTTATTTCTTTAAAGGACAATTTTAATTGATAGAAATTTCTTTGTCTGTATTGAGACAAAATAAGCCTATTATCTTTGTTCATTCTTCTCATTGCACTTCAAATCTTCCTTCTCTATGAGAAGTGTTCATATATTTGATCAAAGTCATCTTGTTCTTTCTAAATCTTTCCACTCTTAAGCTAAGCTCCTTGATTTCATGGAATTATCCCTGATACCTCATACTAGGAGACTCATAAGGATCCTGGCTTTATAACAGGTTAATTTTCCATCAGATACACATTGCAGACATGCATTGCCCATCTTCAACATTCTGTGTATGACATATGATCACTAGGAACCCACTCTCCCTAGAAAGATCTAAAGGATTTTTCAATTTTATGATATGTGTATTAAAGTACCCTTAATAAACAGCTGCTTATATTGACCATTTTATCTCATTCTCAACACAAATCTCTGACTCTTCTTTTCCAATGAGATTGCCATCCCCAAACCACTTCCCTTGAAATTTATAAAAGCACCACACCATATTATGCAAGAAGGCAAAAGTCCAGAGCAGGTGAGTGAATCTGCAGACGGGTGATAGATGCTGCAGAAGCACAGATACACGAAGCCGAGCAAAGGGCAGAAAGGATAGTGCTTACTCAAATGGCTCAAGCCTTAGAAGGGCAATTTCAAACTCTATTTTTTATCTATTAATATCATCTCAACCAGTGGGTCCAGAAACTATCACCAGAAGTTTGGAAATTAGAAATGGGACATGTCTGAGCACACAACACACTAGGGAAGAGGGACATCTTAGATTCTGTGATTTACTTCTGAGTTACAGATGAACCCTGAACCCATGTCATGTTAAAATCCAAGTCTTAGATCCTTTAGAGAGGGTAAGTGCTATTATTTTTCTCCAAGAGACATCTCATTAGTATGCTCTGAATGAGAGTACAAAAATCAAGGGGTCAAAACCCCCAGTGTTCCATTGACTAAAGATAATGACCAATAAGACTTAAAGAAGAATTAGCCCCTGAATATCACAAACTCCCATAAACATAAGGTGACCAGACATCCCGCTTTTGGTAGGACAGTCCTGATTTTTAACAATTTGTCCCGTGTCCTGTGGCATTTAAAAAAGTCTTGATTTTTGGAAAGAATGCACAACAAGCTAGGGAATTGTGGGACAAAGGGAAGGGAATATATGGTTGGTTTTCGGCTGCTGAAAAGGTTAACATAACTCCATTTGGGAATGAAGAGGTTACTGTAACTTCATTTGGAAATGAAAAGGCTAATGTATGCTCCCTACTCCCCTCCTGGGCAAGGTCGCCCAGGTGGACCCCTGCCCTACTTTTTTGAGCCACAGGCTCTGCCCTATATATAATTTTTTTAATGTATTATATTTGTAAATTGTACTTATGTTGAAATTAAAAATATACATTACAATACTATTTTTGTGTTCTATGAAAATTTTTGTTGCTCCATATAGACCAAATTTTTAATTAAGAACTCCCCACCCCCCACCCCCATCAATGGTGTCCTGCTTTACCAATGTTAAAATCTGGTCACCTTACATAAACATAGAAGCAACATTTATGATTAGGTAAAAGTCTGGTGGTAAGAGTGGTGAAGATGTTTGCTCCTACCCAATAAGACTGGCCAGAAATTGGTCCAAGAGTCCAGAGAGACTCCACTCTTATTCAGATCTAGAGTTTAATTTAACAAACATGATATCTAAAATGAATGTATTACTAATGATGCTTCTTTTTTTTTTTCATGCCTTGGATTGTACATTTGCCTTAGCAACTCATGTCACATCAAACTATATTTTTCTGGCTGGTCCAATTCACAGATGTTTGTGTGTGGGCAATTTTATATGCCTGTGTGCCAGTGTCTGGGATGTATCTCAGTGTTGGGTCAGGCAGCACACAAGAGTATTCTTGACCTTTTTGTGCATAATATGTGTGCTCTGGTCTTGACAGAATGTGATTAAGATGGAAAAATTAAAGGGCAAAATTGAAATCCAGTTATTTTCAAAGCGACTGTAATATAATAGATCAATGACTCATGGTTTGTTTTTACAAAGATCTCTATTGTTTTACACAGATCTTCCCACTGCACTAAGTGATATTTGTATATCTAATATTATCTAGGTACCCTCCATCAGGTCAACTGGTTTCACTGGGATTATTTCCCACTGGGTTGAAGTGTAATGGTTCATTCTTGGCATGCTGAAAGACAGGACTTGTAGCAATGTTGTGAGTCGTGAGATTCACTGGTGAGGTTATGATGATGAATTATTTGCCTGTGGGGCAGACACAAAGTGCTATGAGATAAACTACAGCCATTTACCAGGTTTTCTTTGGTATGTGTGGGCCATTTTGAAATTTAGATGTTGCTTTTTTGGTCAAAGATAGATTGGAAAGAAGTCTTCTGTTGGTGAAATCCTAGAGAGATGTAGATGGTACATGTTTTTCTTCCAGAATTATAAGGCAGAGGCAGGTTAAAGAAAAAAAAAAGAAAGAAAAAGAAAAAGAACTCATGATATAATCTGGTCACCTCCAGGCCCCTGGCAGAGCTTCATTTAAACCACTATGAGAAAATACTTTGTATATGTACAGCACTGTGCAATGTCATTTTATTATTACTAGATTTCTCTATCCTTCTTTCTAATTGTTTCTAAAACAAGACACTCCAGAGTTGGCCATTGGTAAATTATTTTTACATCTCAGAACTATTAGAGTTTGTTTATTCTATGTAATATCTCATCTTCATCATTCCTTCTATATCGATGATGGCAGAAAAGCAATATTCATGCTACCTTTTCGACCTCTAACTTCAGAGTATCCAAAGGCTCCAGTAATTTAGCATTAATCAAGGTAAGCTAATCCTCCTTGTTGCCACAGACAAATCCCAAAATCTTGGTGGTTTAAATAGAAAAGATTGATGTCTTGCCCTAAGCAAAGTTCAACACATGTCAGGTGACTTTCCTCCATCTTGGAGTGATACCATTCTGAATGCACAGTCTACAAGATCATCATGGGTGACCCCTGAACAAAAGTCATATTCCAAGGTTGGAATGTTGCAGTAGCACCAATCACAGTATGCAGGGCTTGCGAGCTGCAGCAACACAGCTGCATGGCCTCTCATCAGGTCTCTCCATCAGCCTAGAGGCCTGCCATGGTGGAGGGGCCCTTCCAGAGCTCTGGTTGCTGTTTCCTCGGGAAAGCATGGAGTCTGGGATTTCCTCCTCTGTCCTTTTCTCTTGAGTAGGGACCCTTTCCTATTGACCTCTGGTCAAGCTGAACAGCTCCTTCCACTTCCCTCTTCTCTTCACTCCTGCCTTCTCTCTGTGATTCTCAGTGCTCTCATTGGGAACATCACTTCCAAGGTGGATATTGGTTTACCATTTCCAGCCTCTTTGTGAGAGTGGCATTGTTCAGGCTGCCTGTCCTCTGCCATCTTGCTCTGCCAACATGTTTGTAATTTTTTATCTTCTGCAGCTGGTTCCCTACCCTGTAACATTCTACTTCACTCAGGTGTTTAGGACCACAGAGAAGAATTTTTATCCATGTAAAAGAAGGGTTTGTATTATCTTCCATCCCTAGATCCATATCAGAACATAAATGAAATTGCATCTCAATTTTCTAGGCTGACCACTGACATTGCATTACTATATAGGCTTTAACCACCTAGAATTTTTTTCCCTAATCTCATGAAATCATCCAAAATACACAATCCACACCTTTTTCTTATCCTTTTCCTGTAGTAAAGACTTCTCACTGAGACCTTGTGCAGTGTTACCTGATGCCAGGTAACCTAGAAGGTTTTCTTTTAGTGAGCCAGTTCTTGCCAAGTAGCCTAGAACAGGACTAGCTTAACTTTTCATTTTGCAGTTTCACTTTATTTTTTTCCCTATACAATAAAGTGTGCACCCTGTGGGATTAATTTCCATTAGGAGGCAAGAATCAAGTTAAACACATCCATTAAAATGCATATGAAATGAAACAGCAGAAGACTAAAAGAGACAGCATTTCAAAATACCAAATATGTGGCCAATTTGTAAGGAAAGGCAAACAGTTAATAAAGCTATAGCAACTGTGTGAGAGTAAGCAAATAACCTTCCTCTTGCTGATGGAATTTCTTTCTGCATTAGGTCTTTGGTCTTGGTATTTGAAGAATGAACCCAGGGACTACAGATCAGTGGTAAGATAGGATTTATTAGATAGAAATACAGAAGGAGTAAAAAGCACCAGAGCTTCTGGCAGAGAGAAAGACCCAAGTGGGAAGCCTTCCCATGGGTCTTTTGTCTAGGGGTATAAGATCTTGAGAATCACTGTCTGTCAGGAGTTAGTACATAGAAGACACCTTTTCAATGTTAATGAGTGTGTTAACAAATGAATGAATGTAGTCCCTCCAGCTCCTAGAAAAGTGACAGTGTTTCCACTTCAGAAGAGGCCTATAGGCTTACATGAAATTGCCCAGACCTAGTAGATGGAGGGTCCCTGTTTGGTCCTGAATGGGGAAATCCTGTATCACTCTGGTCCTTCATCACCTCTTGAGTGCCCATGTCTATGAACTAGCCCTAGTCTCCTTCCCCTATTCTTCACACAGAAAATTAAAGACTTTGTTAAAAATTAGATGAAGCTTTTATGACCAGTATTCTATGGGTCCCAGCTATCCATCTGGAAAGTAGATGAATAAGACAGTTTACATTTTTCCCTATCCTGAAAAGATCTCAACTCAACCAGCAAACTATTTCCTCTTGCATATGATAAACCTGGGGCACCCTTGACCAGCAAAGTTTAGCACTTGAGGATAGACTTAACCATTCAGTCTATCAACTAGAACATTTTGCCATTCTTGGAAGGTAGAACTTCTTTACAAATAGAGTATTCTATCCCATTTCACTGTGGGCAAGAGACTTGAGCAGAAGCTTCTCTGAAGAAGACAGGCTCATGGTCTACAGACACGTAAAAAATGCTCATCATCTTTAATCATCAGAGAAATGCAAATCAAAACCACTTTGAGATATCATCTAACTCCAGTAGAGTAGCCTACATAACAAAATCCCAAAACTACAGATGTGGGGATGCGTGGATGTGGAGAAAAGGGAACACTTCTGTTCCTTTTTGAAAGAAGTTTGGAGAAAACTCAGGGATCTAAAAGTAGACCTGCCATTTGATCCTGCAATTCCTCTACTAGGTATATATCCAAAAGACCAAAAATCACTCTGCATGAAAGATATTTGCATCAGATTGTTCATTTCAGCTCAATTCATAATTGCCAAGTCATGGAAGAAGCCCAAGTGCCCATTGACCCATGAATGGATTAATAAATTGTGGTATATTTATACCATGGAAGACTATGTAGCCTTAAAAAATGATGGAGACTTTGCCTCTTTTATGTTTAAATGGATGGAGCTGGAAAATATTCTTTTTAGTAAAGTATCTCAAGAAAGAAAGAAAAAGTATCCAAAGTATTCATTATTTTTATGAAACCAATTTATAATTACTCACACTTTCTTATGAAAGATAGATCACAACTATAGCCCAGGATGAAGAAGAGAAGTAGAGGGGGATGGGAATGGAGGGGGGAGGTTCCATAGAGGGAGGATAAATGGCGGGACCACACCTATGGAGCATACTGTAAGTGTGTAAGTCAAATCTACCAAGTATAGAACATGCGTTGGTGGCATAGTGGTAAGCATAGCTTCCTTCCAAGCATAGAACATAAATGTCTTAACATAATAATTAAGTAAATGAGGTGAAAGCTATATTAATTAGTTTGATGTAACCATTCCAAATTATATAAAAAAACAACACACTGTACACCACAAATGCATAAATGTATTCATAATCTATGTGTATGTGACTTAATAAAAGGAAAATAAAAAACAAATAGAGTCTTTTATACTTAAGGGTAGCTATCCCCAAATATGCCATTGACCTAAAGACTATCTTCAGCTGAAGGCAATTGAAAAGAAGCTGATCTAAGGAAACTTCCCTGCCTTTTCCTTATTTGCCTAAAAACAGGGCATAAATTTACAAAGGTGTCCCTCCTCCCATCTCCAACAAGAAGGATGAAGATGACTTTAAACTTTTATGAGCCTGGAGATAGCTAGAGGTATTTACATAACAAACTTCACTAACTGGCCTTTATCTACCATTAGTTTCTCATATATTTACCTTCCCACAATTAGCCATCCCTAAAGACTCAAGCTCCTTTTCCTTTATCTTGTCACTTTTCTAAAACAAGTATTTGTTCTTGGTTGATGATGCTATGTAAGCCAAAGTTCTTAACCATCTCTCTGACAGTTAATCTTTCCCTAAGTTTTTGCTCATGTATGTATGAAATATATATGTCAATGAACTTCAGTGTTTCTCTTATTACTCTATCTAGTGTTACAAAGCCCAGCTGAAAATTTAGAAAGGTACAGTGGTGATTTCCGCCCCCTGCAACAGTAGGGAGTGTACACAAAGCTGGAGGAAGCATGCTTTAAAGTTGCATAGATGAGGGCCGTTTCCCACCCTGACACTCAATACCAGTGTCTTCTTGATCTAATACACACCCACATAAGAGAAAAACTCAATTCAATTCAAGTTGAGGGGAGGAGAGATCAGGGAGAGGGGAGGAGGTGTGCTCCCACTTAATGGGCACAGTGTAAGGATATCTGGTACACCTCTTGGGTGGGGGACACAACAAATGCCAACATTGTACCCTATTTGTTTGCACTCTTACATTAATCTGAAATTTTAAAAAAAAGAAATAGGAGTATCTTCTGTGGGAGATAACTTTCAGTTACAGAAAAATGGGCACTGATTAACCTCAATTATAGGATGTATGTTTGTGTGTTAACTCGAAGTATACAGGCAATAACCTGATACACAATAAGAACATAGTAGTTGATAACTTTTATTCCTTTTGTTTTTCACCTGGCCTTGAGGGATTTTTTTCTGAAGATTGCTTATTTTGGGTTTTCTGGGTACACTTACTGCATATTTGGCAAAATGTGGCACCATTTATTTTAGCCTTCACATCACAATACCATCAAAAGCAGAACCCACAGGGTGCCTTGCTCAAGGGCATATTTGTAAAGTCATTGAGGCATCTGGAGCCAAGCCATTTGAGACACCCTTTTTCTGTTTGCCTTGGAAGGAGGTGGGGAATCACCAAATGCCCGCTGCAACCCTAAAGAGACTTTGTGAGAGGGATGGATATCTGGAAATATTACTCTTTTTGCATTACAATGGATCTTCATCTGTTATCTCATTTCCAGAGGTAGCATTATGGAATGAAGGGCTTTTCCTATCACAAAGATTGTAAATCAGTCTGAGGTAGCAACTATTGGATTTTTTTTTTTTTTTTTAGCCCAGGTATATCAGGAGGTTGTGATTTTCTGTTATCTTGGTGATATCTTTTGAAGGAAAATATGAAAAAGCCAGAGAAATACTATGAGCTGAGTAAAAAGAGATTTCAGTGACAAGCTGCTATTGTTATTAGAGTATGTTTCATATTAAAAACTCTAAGCTGTGCATATTGGGAATAAGGATCATGGATCAACTGTAAAATCGTATTTTATCTAATTTTAATTCCAAGCATGCACTGAATGGCTCCTCTGAACTTAGCATCGCAACTGTGGCCAGGGGAATATGAGAAGAATGGGCTCTAATCCCTGCCCTCAAATTTCAGAGATAAAATTTACAAACTTAAATTACTTATAGAACCTACATGGCAGAAGTTAATTAATTGCCAAAATTTATGTTCCAGAGAATAAGTATTACAGAAGATAAGGCAGAAAGAGGTGCCAAGCCCTGTCAAAATAGTTGGGGAGTTTGTTTTAAGGGAAGGATGAGGAAGTTTTACAGGTTACACAAAGTATTCACCAGATATCAGATTTAATCTCAACAGGACCAAAGGACAGAAGAGGTCAGGACTAGACATGGAAATGCATTTGTCTGCTGCATGGCAGTGATGAAAATGAGGGAAATCGATTTATAGAATTGTCTTCAAACAATGTACTCCAGATATGGAATTTTATGAATATTGTTATTTCTATAAATACATTGATATGTTATCTATATAAGAAAAATATTAAAAATCAAGTTAAAATTAAAAACAAACTGTCAAATATGTCGTATATCAAATGTCAACATATTAGAGCACAACTATGCTTCAATTATGTTGGCAATGTCATTAATTTTGTGTAGATATTAAATTTAATATTTTCTTGCTTCTGGATATACATGTGGTCATCTTGTATAGGAGTCATAGATTAATCCTTTTTTTCCTTGTACACGTAGGCATTTGTGTGTCCAGTCATGGAAACTAAAGTAAGCAAACACAATCACATATCCCACACTGGCAATATTATATTGTGAGCACTTCTAATGCATATTGGAGTCTTTGAGTGATGTGGTAAGGGATTCACTGTGAAACAAAATGTCCAAGTACACTTAACACTCAGGAAAAACAGTTTAAAATACAAAAGCCAACTGTTGCTATTTTTAACAATTTATCTCTGAGAATCAACATTATCTAGGTACTATTCAACTACAACAAAATGCAGAGATAAATTAAATGCTATGCCTTATGGACACCCCCCACCAAAATAAAACCAACCAACCAAACAAAAACGAACTCATCTGTCAAACATTTTAGTTTCTTCAAGTTTGTCTTATTTTCATTAGTTTACTATTTGGGTAGTACTTACGGTAATGTGAGGTTTATTTATTGTTTTTTATAATGAATTATTTTTTATTAAATCATAACTTTGTACATTGATGCATTTATGGGGTTCAGGTACTGCTTTGATATACAATGTGAAATGTTTACATTGAACCAAGTACACATCCATCACAATTATACTCATTTCTTAATAGTTTTGAAGTGTACCATTGCATCAGTAATGTGAGGTTTAAATACAATACTGAACACAGGAGTATTTTCACATATATATTGAGAATCTGCTGTAGATTTACCTGAATTAAAAAAGGTTTATTATTAAAGAGCATTTGAAAACTATTGATTCAGAGTCAGAAAAGCTGAGGGCTTAGGTCTGAATGGGATCTCCAGTCCTCAAGGAGATGTAAGGGGAAAGGGGAGAGGTTCAGGATAGATTCTAACCAAGACCAGAAGTTATCAGTCTTTAATTTTAGCAGCTGTGATACTCCAGGATTACCCTTTTGATGAAGTACTACGATGGCTAGAGTGAGTAGCCTTTCTTATTATCACTGATTACATATCACTTATGAGTAATTCCTTCATAATTATTTAATAACTAATGCTTTACTGTAAAACAAAAGCCTTTCTCAAAATTAGCCTGTGTATCTCAGAGTAGCCCCAATCTGGCTATAGCCACAGGTACCAGAGTACATTCAGAAGTGGATACTCTGGAGTTTGTTACTATTTTGTGAGCATAAAAAGGCCTCAGAGAAGTGGGAAGGCCTCCACTATGAGTCCATGAGAGGGAGCACCATTGATCCAGAAAGGTCTTGTTGGTGATTGGTGATGCTAGAATTAGGAAAACTGAAAACTTAGAACTAGCCACAGAGAGAACAAAGAATTCTAAGAAAATTTCTTTTCATTTCTGGTTACTCAGAGTAAGAAAATCTAAGATAAATAATGTTACTTGGTGAGGTCCAACAGATACCACAGAGCAATATGTTCAGATGGACAGAATTTCAACCTAGAATGGCTCTTCTATATCTGTGGAGACTTGCTCAAAGAACTCTGTCTTATGCAGAGGTATAAGAAAAGACTAGATCGTCAAGGCCAGTCTCCCCACCACAGCTTTTCAAGAACCAACGCTGGAGGTGGAATACGGCAACTGGAAGGGAATCAATCCCCTGTCAACCAGACCCTGTCAACCACTCCAATCACTCCTACTGTACCAGGTACGGTATTAAGTCCTGGGACTGCAGAGATGGTGAAAACCCAGCCCTTGTTCTTCAACAGCTTACAAACACGAGGGGCCAAGATCAGTAAGAAAGGGCAATACACGAGTCATTACCAAAGTTTGGAGATACACAAAAATCAAGGATGTAAAATCCAAACAGAACAGAAACAAATCCAGGCAGACGGAAACAAATGAAGCCCCCTCAGCAACACCAATATGTTGAGCAAAACTTGGCACTCGTGAATCAGAAAGGATACTGCCAGCTGTGCTCCTTGGAACTGAGATAGCCATAACACTGTCTGTCTCAAAACCTTCACGTGTAGTGTGGTGGAAATTCAGATGCAGGTCAGCACAGGATGGGAGTGGAGCCAGGAGAGGACAGCCAGGCTTGGTTATATTAGATTGAATTAGGAGAGCTCAGATATAAATTAGTCAAAGAGGGGTAGAATAGAAGGGAAGTTTCAGATACGAAATATAGTGAAGGGAACAGCAGGAGGAGAACGTAGACAAGAGCAATGGGTGGAGTGGAGAGAGAACTGGGAGATGAAGCTGGAGTAACAAAGACAGACAGGACCATGCCTACGTCTCAAGTAGTCTGTATCCTGGTGAGGAAACATAATGACAACAATCAAAACATGTATTACAATACAGAACCACAGAGGGCTTTTCTTTTGCTGGAAACCATAATCAAATTCAAGAGAGTAAATGTAGAATCTAAGAGATAATTCCATTGGTATGCCTGCCTGTGAGTGGATTTGAATCACTGACACCACAAAACTCCTTGATGAACCACATACACTGAAAATAAGCAATGAGCAAGGCATTTTTATTTTTTTTTTTTTGATGAGGAGGAAAAATGGATTGTTTTAAGTATGATAATAAATATTGAGAAACAATGGGATAAGAGAAGAGAAAATTAACTTCAGAAGGAAAAAAAAAGTCTTCTCAGAGGAGGTGAGATCCAATTTTGTCTTTAGGGATGAAGATATGTTTATTAAGAAGTCAGAAAGGGTCAAGGGCAGTCTAGCAACAGAACGCAGCCTGCCCAAAGCCATGGAAATGGGAAGCAACAATGGGAGCTGAAGACTAAAGCTTAAACTTAGGAAGTTTTTGATTAGGAGGCCTGAAAAATGTGTGTTTTCTGAAAGGGCGAATGATAAAGAGGGAAGATTTTATTTTGTCAGTGCTGGGGAACCCCTGAAGGATTTTAAACCAGGAAAGGATAAGAAAGAGAGTTTCAAAAAGAGCTTAATCAGTTCTTTAAATTAAAGAAAGTTAATTAGGAAATGTGAGAAAATTGCCTCTCTAATTTTCTTAGCCTGTACGTAGTTGGTGTTTGAAATTTTGTTGAAATGTTCTGGTATATATGCCCTCTCTTTGAAAAGACAAATGGAGTTTTCAAAGCCTACTGCATCTGGTTGGGTGAATTGCTTCATTCGTTAAAGGATGGCCCTGACCCAAGAAACTCAGTACAGTGAGGGAAATAAATGTAGAGAAGACAAGGATGGGAAAAAATCATAGATCATGAAGATGGACCCCTTCACACCTTCTCGATATTGCAATGCATATCAGATATACGTATCTGCTACCATATCATTTACTTAATTATTTTATTAAAAAATTTTCTGTGTGAGTCCCCCCATATAATTTTTGACACAGATTTCTTTCTTT
>NW_003852424.1:11120324-11128949 GCF_000181295.1 Otolemur garnettii | reverse complement strand
CCAAGTAGCTGGGACCACAGGCACCCGCCACAATGCCCGGCTATTTTTTTTGGTTGCAGCCATCATTGTTCTTTGGCGGGCCCAGGCTGGATTTGAACCCACCACCTTTAGGTGTATGTGGATGGCGCCTTAGCCGCTTGAGCCACAGGTGCCGAGCCATAAGCACAGATTTCTATAAGAACAAATTTTGCAAGAATGGCCCATAACCAAAGAGAAAAAAATTATATATATGAGCAAATACATAGATCCCTAGTTATTATTTCACAAAGACAAAAATTTAGAATGGGTTGAAACATGCAAAGATATTAAACACAACACAAAGGACATCTAAAGCTTTGCTTGAAGCAAGAAGCTAAAGCCCATTCTCTGGCTGCTGATGTAATTTTAACAGGTGCTAGAAGGAAGAGAAGCATTTCTAGCTTACATTTCTGTGGAGTTCTTTAGCAACTAAACTCCATTTTAAGCAGATAAGAGCCAAGAAAAATACACGTGAAATGCAATGACTACTCAGGAGAGATGTGGAAGGAGAAGTGGGTGCTTATCTGTTTAAATAAGTTTAAATCCTCAATCCATATGAATTCCATCCCAGGGTACTGAATGAACATGCAAATGTAATCTCAGATTCCCAAACTAAAATCTTTAAGAATTTTTGGCAATCAGAAGAGTAAAGATAGGTAAAAGTGAACTCCTGCGTTCTGAAATAGGATAGGAAAGTTGAATCTCAAGCATTCTAGATCTTCACTCATGTACATTTTGCTTGGGTGAAAATTGACAGCTTGTGGTACAGATGATCGATTCTCTTGAGTGGTCAAACCATAGAATAAGAACATGAGAAGAGGCCAGATTTATAAACACTGATTGGCAAGAAGAGACAGACAGGGTGGTGCCTTACACCCATTCCTTTACACAGTAGGACCACATACTTTCTGTGGAGGTGAAGACAACCTAACACCCTCTTTAGGAACTGCCCTGCGGGCAGCAGAGCCAGAGTCTTCTCATGTGGTTGGACATGGAAGACAGTCTGTGAGGTTTGACATGGAAAAGAGAGAAGGACTTTGCTGCCGTGTGATAGCAAACCTCCAAAAACTATTAGAATGCACTAGCGATTTCAAGGGACAGGAGATTGCAATATACCCCAGTATTTGTCTAGTAAAACATTTAATATGGTTATTTTTTATTTTTATTTATTTATTTATTTATTTATTTTTTTGGTCTAAGGGAGTAGAACATGAACATTTAGTTCATTTGTGGAATGAGATTTCAATTTTCGGAAGATGTAATTTGATGTTCTTTGGATTACAGAGGGCTGAGTTAATTATGAAACATTCAGAAAGGGAGATTGTGTGTGTCTTTTGTCTTTTTATACAGCAATAAATCATTTCTTGTTCCTTTCCTTTCACTGGCCATTCTCCTTCACTTTTATATATGTGGGTCACTATGGAAGTATTGAGACGGATTGTGTTATGGTCACGTATTTCACTTCCAAAAAACACGGTCAACAGCATACTTTCTGATTCACCTGTGCACATTTCAGCTTACTTATATCTCTGTTGCTGGAAGGGCTTCATTTGTTTCCATCCACCTGAATTTTATGCTTCTTGATTTTTGTGTATCTCAAAAGTTTCATAATGACCCATACTGTTTCTTTAGTGCTACGCACAATGCTAGGTACAAATATAAGATTTCTTGCTCCAGGTGCTCACATTCTGGTGGGAGAATCTGAGAGGTAAACTAATAATCATCACATGATGTTATAATGGCTAGATGAGAAACAACTACAGAAAAGTGCTGAAAGGGTTGGGAGGAGGCTTGGAAAAGACTCATTGACCTCATTACCTTAATTGGTAATTAAGGCAATGACACATGACTGGCTACTTTGAGTAATATAGGCAGGCTATATAGTATGGGGTGGTCCCTAGTGTCTTGGTTCCTGGCTCTGGGGTAATTAAGGCAATGACACATGACATTTGTCAGTGTTTGTATACTGGAGAAGAAAAGTGGGGTGCTTCAAACAGAAAACCCACCATCTACAAAGAAAGACTGGGTGTTGGGATGAGGCCGGGACATTCAAGAAGGCTGCAAAGTTTGATGTCATGGAAAGTCAGCCTAGACAGACAGGGAAGTAGCTTGACTGTAAGAGGAAGACATCTGTTGGGAAGGAAACTCATCAGGAAAAATTCAGAAGAGGACAGTAAGGGCACTTATGTCTCATGTTCCATTATTGGAACGGCAGTGATATGGGAGTTCTTTATTTATTAGTGCTCAAGGTTATCATCAAGGTCTGATTTTTCACACATTCCCGACTCCTGAGAGTACATGTTATCATGGGATGCACAGAGGTAGTCACTGCTGTAGATATTGGTGTGCTTGGAGCATGTCAAAAAGTCATGAAAAAAATTCAAAAATTTCAACCACGGGCGCAAACTGGTTGAGCTTGTCTGCTCTCTTCGGACACCAAAATCTTACTCTTTCATCAGTTCATTTTCACAATAATAGGCAACAATGTCTGAAATATTTCTCTTTCTGCCTCCTTCCCTCCCTTCTCTCTCTTCTTTCCTTCTCTACTATCTATTAGGAATTTGTAAATAAAAGCATTAGTAGGAATAGCTAAACCAGTACAGAGGATGAAACACTTTCATGCACAGTAAGTTAAACATGCAGTCTCTTTACTCAATGGACTACAAATTTTTTTATTTCCTTCATTTATGTGCCGAATAGGTACTTAATGAACACAGACTTACTTGTGGGCCCTATGTGAGCCCTGGGGAATATAGGAGTCAATGACACTATCAATGTATTTGATCTCATACTCTTTTGTCCTATGGGGAGGAGGTGGGAAACAGGTAAGTACACAAATAAATGAATAATTTCAAAGAATGAGACATGTAAAGGTGACAGAATCATGGCTTGGTCTTTTTCTGGTTTGTCATCAGCCCCCCTTAGGGCTTGTCTGTTACATCCTAAGCGTCGGGTATGGGGGTTATGCTAGCACCAGGCAGACTACATTTCCTGACTCTCCTGCTGGTAAGCTTCCTGTGGGCTCCACCAGGACTTTATTTTTTTAATTTTTATTTTTATTTTTCTGAGACAGAGTCTTACCCTGTCATTCTGGGTAGTGTGCTGTGGTGTAATCCTAGCTCCAGCAAACACAACTTCTAGACTCAAGGGATCCTCTTGACTCAGCCTCCCCAGTAGCAGGGATTACAGGTTCCCATCACCAAGCCTGGCTACTTTTTCTATTTTTAGTAGAGTGCTGGGACTACAGGTGTGAGCCACAGTGCCTGACCTCTGCCAGGAGTTCAGAGACAGTAGGATGACCAATCTTGCAGTCCCTCTCAGCATTAGCTATAGATTCCAGTATCCATCACCCATTCCTGTTACCTGTGCTATGTTCTTTTATGTGATGGTCATTCAGGTGCAGCTGCAATAGGAGACAGAGGAAGGAAGTTTGTTTTACTCACAGAGGCTAGAGACAGGAGGTACTGCTTGCCATATAGGGCCACATGGGGAAGACTTGGAGTGGTCGTGAGGCAGAAAGTTGAGTGAGAGGAAATTCTAGGACAGGGCAGGACAGGGCAGGCTGAACTCTTGAGGACTGGCTACTTTGAGTAATATAGGCAGGCTATATAGTATGGGGTGGTCCCTAGTGTCTTGGTTCCTGGCTCTGGGGTAATTAAGGCAGAAGAATTTTTCCTCCTGGACTATAGGGCCCAGATAGTGGAGGGTGGCTATAGATGGTTAGTTTGCATTTTAGAGCAAGAATTAGGAGCCCAGGAATGGACAGCCTCTCACAGCCAAAATGGGGTTTTAAAATATCAAAGCCTCATAATATAGAAAAGGAAACACTTCTACACTGCTGGTGAGATTGCAAACTAATACATTCCTTTTGGAAAGACATCTGGAGAACACTTAGAGAACTAAAAATAGACCTGCCATTTGATCCTATAATTCTTCTATTAGGTATATATCCAGAGGACCAAAAATCACCCTACAATAAAGATATTTGTATCAGAATGTTCATTGCAGCCCAAATCATAATTGCTAGGTCATGGAAGAAGCCCAAGAGCCCATCAATCCACGAATGGATCAATAAACAGTGGTATATGTACACCATGGAATACTATGCAGCCATTAAGAAAGATGGAGACTTTACCTCCTTCATGTTTACATGGATGGAGCTGTAAAATGTTCTTCTTAGCAAAGCATCCCAAGAATGGAAGAAGAAGTATCCAATGTACTCAGCTCTATTATGAAACTAATTTATAGCTTCCATAGGAAAGCTATAACCCAATTTTAGCCCAGGAATATGGGGAGAGGGGAGGGGGGAAGTGAGGAGGGAGGAGGGTGGGTGGAAAGAGTGTGATTGCTGGGATCACTCCTATGGTTCATCCTATAAGGGTACATGTGAATCTCTCTAATTGTAGAATATAAATGTCTTAACACAATAACTAAGAAAAAGACATGAAGGCTATGTTAACCAGTTGAATGAAAGTATTTCAAATTGTATACAGAAATAGTACACTGTACCCCATGATAGTATTAATGTACACTGCTATGATTTAATTAAAAAAAAAAGAAATTTTAAAAATATAAGCGTTATACAAACTGTCCCATGCCCCACCCACCAGTCTGTGGCCCCATCCCTCAGGCTGCAGAACAGACTGTTGTGATGGATGGAACCTCTTTCATGAGATCTTGGCTTCTGATGCCACCTAGTCCCTCACTTGTCCTCCAAGTCTCTTGGGTGGCAGCTGTTTCTCACAGTTACTAATAACTTAGTTACTAAATGATCTCATTTATTTTTCTTGTCTCAGCATTTCTGACACTTGTAATCAATTTCCTATATTCAACTCTGTGCTTGAAATAGGCAGTTTCTGTCATTGGTGCTGTTGATACAGAACAGGACAGAGGATGCTGCCTCCTGTTGGCTATTCAGGCAAGGCATCTCTGAAGAGATTACAATTCAGGTGGAAATGGGAAACATGTCACGAGATTGGCCCTGTGTGTGCATCCTGGGGGCTGGGGGTGCGGGGGGCACTCCTGGCAGAGGATCCTGTAAGTGTCATCAGGAGGGAGCACTTTGGGGCAACTTTAGAACTGACTGGGCAGAACTCTGATATTCACCTTCAAATCAATCCTCATTAAGAATTACCTTCACTTTCTTTAGGCTGTGTGCTGGTAGCTTGTGTGCAATGGTCTGAGAACATTCTGGTAGCCTGTGTACAGTGTTGGGGGTCCAGTTTCCTGAACTCAGTTGACCTGGTTCAATTACTTGGCTGTGCTCTAGAAAGGTAAATGGAGGCTTGAAAGTAACTGGAAGTGAAAATGAATGGAAAGGGAAATAAAACTGGAGTGGCACAGGCCATGTGGATAGAAAGCACAACTTTCAGGGTAACAAAGAGAGGTTTTATTTAGAAGGAGCAAAGAAACAATTTAGAGCACTTCCAAAGAGAGATGGAAATGGGTCCCTCCCAAGAAGGAGAAAAGATGAGAGACAGAGACCAAAAGCCCATACAGGAGAATAAATACTTTGTCCCTTTGAAATTAGTTGCAAGTCTTTCATTGGCCGCTGAGTCTCCTGGTGCCCTTTTTCTATTGGTCACTTATGGTCTCTTTCTATTGGTCATTGGTTAGCCAGGTTACCTCACACCCACATTCTCATAGGCCTTCCAGACTTCCTGGTTCAGCAGGCCAGGTTTTCCTCCCATTTCCCTTAAAGCCCCTTTCCTAGAGTCCCTTCTCATACAGTGCTTCTAAGATCAACATTCTAAGGTGACCAGATTTTAACATTGGTAATGCGGGACACCATTGACAGGGCGTGGGGGTGGGGTGGAGGGGGTGGGGGGTTCTTAATTAAAAATTTGGTCTATATGGAGCAACAAAAGTTTTCATAGAACACAGTATTGTAATATATTTTTTAAAATTTCAACATAAGTACAATTTACAAATATAATACATTAAAAAATTATGTATAGTATTACTTTATTCTTTGGTATATTTCTCATTTGAGTGAATTTTTTTAGCAGATTGCTGTTGTTGTTTAAAAGGTCATGAAATTCTTCACAAGAATTTGTTAAATTATATTTCGCACATAAAATGGCTTTCAAAGTCTCAACACTTAATTGTGATTTTTCTGATGTCCACACTTTATTTACTGTAGAAAAAAACATGTTCAGTCGCAGCATTAGTTCCTGCTAAGGATAGCGTGTATCCCACAATTTTTAGTGCATTATTGTATGGAACATGGTTTGTATCAAAATGATGAAATATTTGTAACCATTTGTTCTCTATTGTGATTTTTGCTGATGCCAAAGATTTAACCCTTTCCTTATCAATATATTTTTTTAATAATGATACCTTGTAAGTTGTGTCACTTTCAAGGCTGGCACTAGACTTTTTGCTGCCACTATAAAATATAAATAATGTGAGTACTATCTGCTAAATTCATGAAAGAAATAAATAAATTACTTACCTAAATTATCTGAATAGCTGATTGTTGACATCGCTTGTTTAACTAGCACTAGCACACAGTATGATGTGTATTGTCTGAGAGACAGTTACAAAATGTTTTTGTCGTTGCCAATGCCAAAAAATGCCATGTTCATTAAGTACAAACAATGGTGGTTGAATTCTAACAGCTGATCAACAATGCAAACTTTGATAAGCAGTTCTCTATAATCAGTTCTCAACAATTATTTGTTATTATTAAAGTTTAACATTATAAAATTAACAAAAATAATATAAAACTCATATCCTGGTGAAATAGCCGCATGGCAACCGAAAACCGTATATTCTCTTCCTGTTCTCTAACTGTTCCCTAGCTTGTTGTGCATTCTTTCCAAACATCAGGACTTTTAAAAAATGCTATGGGACATGGGACAAATTCTTAAACATCAGGACTGTCCTGCCAAAAGTGGGACATCTGGTCACCTTACGAAGGTCCTACTGGAAATTCCTCCATCAGCTGTTTCTCAAAAGGCTTTAATTGTCATCTGTCATTTTTCTTCCAAGTCGTGACTTTTCTTTTGTCTTACATAGTTTTGTAATCGTCCATGTTCATCACTTTCACACATAATATGCTGTTAGTCTATCTCTTTCTCTCTCCTCTCCTCTTCCCCTTCTCTTTAATCTCTTTTATATTGTCTTTCCCTTGTGGAAATCAGCTGTGCTGATATAGCCTGACATATTGATCCCATACTGGATTATGGCATGAGTAGATGAGTAGAACTCCCCCACTGAGAAGGAGTCTTAGACACAGTGATATACCCTGATTAATGCTGTTTTGAATTCTTGCAATGCAATCATTTGCTTATTCACTGCAAAATCAATTCACCACCACATCATCAACCTGGTAAGTAAAACTCAACCTGAGACTTGGTGTCCTTTCTCCAAATAGACTGAGCTCTGTCCTTCAGTTTAGTTTCATTTGACTTTGGAAAGCAGAGACCTTAATGACCCTTCCAGGGGAAGCTGGTGCATTGGGACCTTGCATCACCTTTTATTAGAAGGTGCTCACATGGGTGTCTATTTAAGGCTAGACAAACTCAGCAGGCTATTGTTTGAAAACAGGGACTTCTAATCTAAAAAGACTTTTCCATTTGCTGTGGGAGAATTAAAAAAAAAGATCACTTCTGTATAGCTTAATAATAGTGAAAACCAAAATATTTTTGTATGAAAAGGGATGTGTGGTTGATATGACTTTGATCTTTGTCTACCCAGGATGATGGGCTAAAAGTTGTTTATCCAGGAAAAACTGTTATCTCAGCACAAAGGGTATGGTCTGTTAACATGATGCTAGTTATTCATCCTGCATATTCTTTGTAGACTTCAGAGATCAGAGGATTAAAGGCTACAGTGGGTTCTCATCTTTGCTCATAACACTCACAGGAATGCAGAATGCCTATATAGAACGATATTCATTTTTGCACTTTTCATGACAGTATCTATGGAAGGAAAAATTCCACAAAACCATTGTTTAGGCCAGGGGATCTTTGCTGATTTTAAAAATCTCAGATTGGTTATTTCTACTCACATCTCTATTTCTCAAAAGAAAATGAACTTTCCCCTGAGACAGGAGAAAGTCCTGCACTTTGTTGTGGCTTATGCATTCTCATGTGGAATGGCCTCTGCATGACTTCATGTTAAGATTAAGTCACCCTATCAAGACTTAGGCAGACCTTCCAGGACTGCTCTAGCACACAAGCATCACCCTGTCCTCTGAAGCCAGCTCTGTTTTTGCCCCTCATCAGACACAGCCACAGGGCATGGTTGATGGAATGCTAAATGTATTATTTATCAATTTTACTTTTCAGTGCTGTATTCCTACTCATAAATTTCTCACTCATCCCTTTAATGAGGTCATAAACTACTTAAGAGCATGAATTGGAGTTTATAATTTTTGTGTCTGTCATGATACCAACCCAGCACTGAGCATACAGTAGATGTCAATTGGTTTGTCAATTTGATGATTTAATGATAACTACATAAACTATGTACCATTTTGTTCTGATATTTAGAGTAACAAGATAAAAGTCAAACATATATTAGGCTCAAATAATTTTTCCTCAGCTCCAATTTTTTATTTTTAACATTTTTTCTTTTCCCTCCCTCCCTCCCTCCCTCCCT